>NW_010291691.1:8581-16968 GCF_000700745.2 Antrostomus carolinensis | reverse complement strand
CGGGCCAGGATCCAGGGCAGCGAGACGCTCAGTGCCATCGTCCGAGTCGTGGAGGGCGGCAGCGGGCTCAAGGTGGTGGCTCTGGCGCGGCTGACACCGATCCCCTTCGGGCTGCAGAACGCCGTCTTCGCGGTGAGTCCCGGCCTGGGCCGTGCGGGCAAGGAAGAAGCTCTGGCTGGAAGGGGGGCTTGCAGCAGCGTGGCCAGTGTTGCTGGTGGTGGTTCCCTCCTTTCCCGGGAAGAAACCTTGGTTCCCTTCTCTTTTAACAGTACTAAAAACAACTCCCCTGCCTGCTTTTGCTAGTGGCTCTTCTGTGGTTGTGGAGGGGTGGCAGGCAGGTTTTTGGTCACCTTGTTCAGTGGCATTGTGTTAAAGTTGCTGTCTGGCTTTCAAGACTATATTCTGTTGTTAGAAAGAAGCACCAAGGTGCTGTGCAGCAAAATTTGTGGACAACTCATCAGTTTTAAAGTGGCTGTGTCTTTAAAGTGATTTGAGTGGGAGGAAAAGTTGTATTTTTAAGCAGTCTTGCCAGGTCTCCCTATGCTACTTGATATAACCATGTTGGAAAGAAAGTAGTGGACAGATTAAAATTCTTGCTCAGTTTGGTTGTTGTTTGTAGCATACATCTTGCAAATCCATACAGGCTGTTCAGTCCATGTACCTGAGAGAGCCTAAATATTTTGGGCGGAGCAGTGAGATGTAGGCTGAGAGCTGAAAAGGGACTGTACACCAGAGTGGTACTGAGAGTTAAACTTGAGTTTGCAGAAGGGTTAGTCTTGCTTTTCTTTCTACTTTTGGATGAAGATTAGTACATTCTTTAAAAATAATTATTTAAAATTTGTAATCTTACTGTTCTCTTTGATCATCTTAAAGGAGAAAGTAAAGAACATGTACCCTTTTTGAGTACCATCATGCTGATGATGACAATTTCAGACCCTCATCTCTTCCCGAGTGCTTTGTCTGAAGGATCTGTTTTTGGCTGTGTGTTTTACGCTTCGGTTGTATCAACTAACTGGTGAAATCAAAACAAAGCAAAACAGACTGTGAAATATTTTAAACATTTAACAGTAACTCCTATATTCTTTAATGTAAGAGACCCTCTTAACAAATATTTTAGTCTGCCACTTTCTTATAGCACACTTTCCTTCCTCTGTCTCCAGTCCTGATCCTGTATCCTTCTGAAGCACTTGCTTAATTTTGACAGAATCATCTGGTTGAAATGAGTAGATCACTGAATACAAAATCTGTTATTTAAGAAAAAAATAGTCCACACAATTTTTAGGGGTTAACCCTTATCAAATATTTAAATTGCTGTGTATGAAACTGTGTTCCAGGGAATTCGTCTCAAGAGCTGCAATCTCTGTAAAAGCTGTAGCAACTTTCTTTTTAAGCAGATCCTTTAACCATTTCCTTGTTAAGAGTGAGGAGAAGCTCAACTGTTTTATTTCTTTGCCTATATTACTGCAGGACTGAGGAAGCTTAGACCCGTGCGTCTGGGAGTGGATTTCCCCTGGAGCCCAAGATCCCACTGTAGCCAGTAAAGCTTTCTGCTACAGTGTGACCCTTCTAAAGTGGGGAGAGCTGTTGTGCTGTGGTTGTTCACAGCTTCTGGGTGTCACCTGAAGTAGTCAGCAGATGTTCTAGGGTATTATTGGATCTGAAGAGCTGACCAGAGAATTACCAAGTTAGAATTATTTTCTTCCTAGCATGACTGTTCTGTTGGAAACATAATTCAGCAGAGTATTCAGGCCAGTGCAATATTAAAATGAAGCTGTAAATCAGTCTTTTGTATTCTCTAAGTACTGCAAGCTAAATTGCTTTCTTTCCAAGTGGAAGGTTTCAGTGTTAAAATAACAGATAGGAAATTAGATGAAACCAGATTCCTGAGTACACCAAATAACTTGGATGTTGCTTGCTAAAATTAGTTTGGGTTGCATTTATTGCTCCAAATTTATTACTTTGCAGCATACTCAAATAAAGTACTGTGTATTCAATTTTCAACTGAGAACATTTAATATGATCTACTAGACTACTGAAAAATAAAAATGTTGCGTGCAAATCTGTGAATTCAGGGCAGTTTCTCACTGTGAGTCAAATTTAAGCTACGTAGAATACAAAATTCCACCTACACAGACTGATCTGTCATTTCTTTGAAATCTGACTTATTTGAAAACGTAACGCTCTGCTTAAGTTTCAGATTTGGGGTGTCCTAACCATCCATGTGTTCCCCATGCTAGCAGCTTCAGCAATGAATTTGTAAAGAGTTGCTCTTAATAGTGCAGGAAATAGTGAATTTAAGAAAACCTACGCATCTTTAATTTTCCAGCAGTCTGGTCTATGCATGTTTTCTCTGTGCATATTTATAAGTAAAATGGAGATATGAAGAATAGCTAAATGAGGAGGAAGGGAGGAAGTGACACATGAGGTCTAGGACAAGGACCTTGATGTGAGAGGGGCATCTGCAGGGCTGGGATTAACGGGGTTCTACAAGCACTTGTTTGGTGGCATGTACCATCTGCTGAGGGTTTTGAGGAGATTGATTTGCAGGGGAGTGTGGAGAAGGAAGAGGTTCCTAACATTTGGTAGTGATGGAATCGTATTATTTAAAACAGCACAAGAAGAAAATTAACACAAATTTCTTAGTTCTTCACCAGCCAGACATGAACATCTTGCATCGCAAGGTCATTCTGCTGCTCTCTGGGAAAGCACTGATAGAAGGAGTGGTGGGGTAATGCATTTACTTGCCTTTCTGGAAGACCTAGAAACTACTCAGCTGAAAGCATGTTTGTATTGCTGTTTGAGTGGGTTTTGCTTAATTGTTGCTCCTGTGATGCCAGGGTGGCCTGGGTCGCTGGGGTGAGCTGATAGCTCCTCCCAAAGTGTTTGCCCACGTGCAGCCCTCTCCCCTTGGCAACTCAGAGTGTTTTGAAGGCAAGTCTGTAAGGAGGCCTGGTTTGCAGGTTTCACCTACTTCCCACTGCTGGGTCCCTGGAGCTGGATTTGTGCAAACTGATTATTTGTAGTGCCAGCTGTAGTTTAGACCAGAATTCATATTTCTTCTTTCTCCTCTGAGAGGAGTATTGTATGGAAGAAATAATTTGTGCAAGTGTGCATCTTTGGTTCCAGAAATGCACGCAGTGAAATTAGAGTTCAAGTAATGGTATCTGCTTTGCAGGAACGTGCAGGCTGCTTGCTCTGCTTTTTGGAAAGTTGCTAGCTATTTTTTGTTTCATTTTTTTTTTTTACTCCCTACCTGGTTGTGTGTTTGTTTTTCTGTTGTGGTGTTTTTTTGGGGGGTTTTTTTGGGTCGGAGGGGAGTTTGAAAAAGTAAAGAGCATCAGAATTGTCCTTTGCTCTCAGTTGCTAAGCCTACCTGATCTGAAACATGGGATTTCGTAAGTTGAGGGGAGAGAAATCTGCTGCAGTCCTCAAAGGCATGTGAGCCCCCAACAAGGTCCTGACACAAGTGTTTATTCCTTGACAGGACTGAACCAAAGGTGTCAGCTGCAAAGAATACACAAAAAGTTTTACTGGACAAAGCCTGTCCAAGGCTTAGTCGGAGAATTTCGGGCTAATGCTCTTGTTACCAGAGTGGTTAGGTAGTTCTTAATTTTATTTTAATACATTGTTACGGCCTGTAGCAATTGCATCCATGCTTGCATTGGGATTTCACTGTTAATTTTTGCTGGTTTGAGCTTTCATAGAAAGAGTCCTGGTAGCCTCTGTTTGGCAGCTTGGCCACTCAGACCCCAGTCTGGCAGGTTTCTAGAACAGGTAAAATTTCATAGAAGGAAAGATGCATAAAGCTGTAAATTTTATTGAAAACTTCTCAGATTTCTTTTGTAGGGATGCCATCTACTTCCTGTGCCTTCTTGGGGAAGGGATACCATGGTATGTCTAAATCCTGCAAACCAGGAGTTAAAAGGGCACCTGCAAATTCCTCTCCCCCCCCCTTAATTTCAGTTTTAGTGGGAAGCACAAGTCTCAGTCCAGCATGTCCATGGGCAGCCTCCTCTTCATTTGGAAACAGTCTCTCTAATGGGCCAGGAAGTTCAGTTGCTTCAGGACAGATCCAGACGTGCAGATGTGTTGCTCTGCAACCAAAGTGTCCTTAATACATATGCAGAAATGAAAGAGGTGCCCAGGAGTATTAAAACAATCTTTGGGAAGTTTCCCAGCTCCATTAGATTTAATGACAGTGTCCTACTTAGCAAATCTTGCCTCAGCGTTAGTATTTCATAGACTTTTAATAGCAGCTCCTTCATTCCCTTGGCAATATGGGAAGTTTCGGTTGTGCGTTCTTATTACACAGCCCAGATTAATGCTTGAAAAAACCAAAGCACTTTTTAAGCATTGGTCAAATGTGAAGTTCTGACATAATTATGTAGTGTTTTTTTCATTATAAATCTAAATTAATCTCGTATAGAGAGGAAAATGTATTATTTGTGTTGCTGGTATATATTTCAGTCTGTGGGAAGTATAATTTGCAGTGTGAAGTTTGAAACTGGTTTACTGGATTTTGTTCCAGTGAATTATTCTTAATCTCTATGCTTCATTGCGTTCTCCTCCTCCATTGCCCATCCTTCCTCCCAAAAACTTTCCCCTGATGATGCTTAGAGCTCCGAGAGTCCAGCACTATGACTTTCATGGTAACCAAAGTTTATTTTAAGAATAGCATGATGAAATGAGTAACTTTGCTGCTATTCTCTTGTCTTCAAAATTGTACAGAACTGTCAAGGTCAATAATTTCTGTGTAGGCTCCCAGTGTTAGGGGCTGTTCTTAATTAGAACTTGTTTTATTACTGTGTGATCAACTGAATTGACTGGAAAATTCCTTGGACTGCTTGTTTCAAAATCACTGTTTTAATACTCATTTTTAACCCATAGTTTCCTCCTGTTTTCATTTTTCTTGCATAAATGTCTTTTGGCCTCTTTGCTCTTGCATTTAATATTTCCCAGTAGCTGTTGATACTAATTTAACTAGTACTGTGTACTTTGTTCCCATGTAAACTGTACATATATTGACTCAGAACAGAAATTTCACAGGAAAGAGAGGAAAATATCTTGAAGTATTATTAGTGTTTTTTCCAGAGAAACTAATGAAAGCTATTTTGTTCACTAATTAAAATGGGATGTGAAATATCTTTGTTACAGAATCTTAATGATACCCATGTGTATCAGTATAGATATAGATAGATGTTGCTGGTAGATATATGTTTCTTAATGAAATACTTCCTTTGCAGAGACAAATTGTATCTGCCATTCTGTTTACCTAGATCATATTTTATACAGTGACATTTTGTACAATTACCTCTTTTATTAGTCACCATACATGTAAAATGCAAAGCAAATAGATTTTTTGCTTTAGACCCTCATATTTGATAAAACAGCTTCTTCCTGCGAGCAAATTCTCATAAATTGTAGAGGCCTGTTCACCATGAAGGAATAAACATCTTCAGTGAATAGTGTAATTGCATCCTTTGTTAATTACTTGTGCACAGAGATGTTGCGTAATGTAAGATGAAATTAAATAAAACCTAGTAACTTTAAAAAGGCCAGATGAAAACGAGCTGCCTACTGTTTTATTGTGTTATCTTAAATTCACGCCTTGTGGAAAGTTTTAATGAAGGAATGCAAGGAATTCTTTCGTTATTTTGCGCAGATGTTTGTGAAGGTGGCAGTCTGGTTGGTTGTGTGCTTGGATTGTGTTGGAACTATGCTCAGTTTCTCACACTGTCTTTTACTCAGATTACAGATTTGTCACTACCCAACTACCTGATGGCTTCTTCAGTTGGGCTGCTACCTACTCAGCTCCTGAACTCATACTTGGGCACTACCTTGCGCACCATGGAGGATGTGATTGCAGAGCAAAGCGTTAGCGGCTATTTTATATTCGGTTTACAGGTAAGTTAAAGCGAATGCTTTTGTAGACTTTGGTAACAACAACGTCAATCTCTTTATGACTGCTTGGGTAAGCAATGACTCTTGGAAACAGTCATCTTCTCGTATTTGAGTTTATTTCTTTATCCCACTAATTTCTTGCTCATCTGCTGTACCAGTGGGATTCAAGACAGGACTTTGCTTCTGCAGACAGCAGGCAAGTTTCCTTCCTGTAGCTTTGTCTCTTCGAGTCATGGAATCTTCGCTATGGAAGATGCCCATAGGAACATGTGCGAGATGTAGAGAGGATTCAGAACTGCTGATTTCTCTTGCAGACTGCACCGCCTCCAGTGTAAAAGGGGTGGGCTGCAGGAGGTTTGAGGAAACGCATGTCTTGGGGGTTGTAGGCTGCTCTCTGTTGGTGTAACAGCTCCCTAGTCTGAAGCAGCTGACCTCTTAGAGACTGAGAGCCAAGCAAGTATGGCATGTGGTATTGAAAAGTAGCAGGTTTTAAAAAGTGTTTAATTTATAACCCTGTCATTGGTATTTTCAGCAGATTGTGTAAATCTGACGTTTCTTTTTCACAGGCTTACTGATGCCTAGATACCCAGAGAAATGGGTTTCCAGTACACTGTTTTCTTTTTTTGCTTTCTTCTGTTTAATTCTTTCATACCTCACATGACACAAAGCAGAACTTACTTAGTGTTCTCTCTTTTTTTCTTTCTGCCAGTTTGTCAGGTTTTTGTTGGGGTTTTTTTCCCCTCTGTGGTAATCTCCTGCGGAATTTTGGACTTATCAAGCCAGCCCCGTACAAAAACCCTTGTGGCAACAGCTATGAAGTAGTGTGCTCAGGATGCTTAGACCCAGCACCTGTGCAGTGTTCACTGTGAGCACTGAACTCTCACAATTTTACATAGGTATTCAGGGCAAAAAGTGGTGTAGAAATACTATTTTGCTAATGCCTAAATCAGAATATCCTAATTTTGCAAGTGAGTAAATTTGTGAGAAGCCTATAGTGCTTTTATGTGAGCTTAGCCAATGAAGTAATTTGTCATTAAATCTTGGCAGAGAGCCTTAAGTCTGAGACCATTTTGAGCATAGAAGTCTTGAATATTTTAGAAACAGATTATATATTAAAACCTCCTTTGACAGCACCAGTACTTCAGGCTGTGTTTGAACCGCAGTTAACGATGGCTTGCTGACTTTGAGTTGGTACTGCAGTAATTTATTGTCCTCAGTTTTGACAATCATAAAGCTGATGTTTAACAATGCTAAGATATAAAAGTAAATCTAGGACCATTTTAAACCTTCCCTCCCCCTAAACTTGTGTGTTCTTAAATGGAACATATAATGTACAGGCTTCATAGAACAGGTTTATGGGTATTAAAAATGCCTTTGTAAAAGTGGGGTAAGTAGTCTCAATAGATCAGAGAGAAAATAAATGATTACTTCATCAGCTTTCATTTTAGTCATGAAATGTTATTTTCAGGGTAGTAGTTTTTAGTGGTCTTTTCCTTTTTTTTTTTTTCCACTAATGTTTTGTTGGGGTTTTTTTAGATGACATTGACTCTCCTTTGTAGATTATATAGCTTGTAACATAACTGTTACTCAGGTGAGCACTAGCTGGAGAGGCTGAATGTTTTAATAGGAGTGCTCACCTCCTTGAGAGAAATCCTTGGAACCTGCCTGAATAAGTCAAGGGAGGAATGTTAGTGGAGGAATTACTTATGTTCTCCCACTTTCTCTCTGGCATGTGCCTGGTGCTTTGCCTGACTGGGCTTTGTAAATAGCTCTTAAAAATCCTTAAGTTTCATGGTTGTCTGTGTATATATATATTTTTAAATTATTCATCTAGGGAACTAGGCTACTGGTAGTAATATTTCTAAAACCAGTTAAATGTAAGTATTTGTGTAAGCTTTTAGAAGAGGGTTTTTCCTGTATATTCAGAACTTGGTGTCCATAGTCTCTTTTTGACTCTTACATTGGCTAGCTTTTGAAACGTATAACTTGAATTAGTGAGGAACATCTTTTTCACCACAGGGATAGTCAACAAGCGGAGCAGGTTGCTCAGAGGAGTAGTGAAATCTCTATCCTTGAAAGTTTTCAAGACCTGACCGGACTTGAGCAACCTGGTCTGACCTTGCAGCCAGCCCTGCTCTGAGCAGCAGGTTGGGCTAGAGACCACCAGGATGCCTTCCAGATGTTGTTATCCTGTGACTATGCTTGTCAATCATCTTACTTGGCAATATTCTAGCATCTTTTATGCCATGCTGACAGATGTTCTAAGTGATAGTACTTAATGTTGAAGAAAACGTAGCCCTACCAAATAATAATGAAGTTCAGATTTTTGGACTCAAAACTTCAGGTTCTGTTGTAAACAATATAAATTTGTTTTTTTGAAAAGGAGCTGCAGATTCGAGCTAGTTTCGTAAAACATTCTTAAGAAAGGCAGAGGAATTTACTTCTTTCAAAGGGACTCTTACTTGTGTGACAGCTTGATTTTTTTT
>NW_010291691.1:0-8486 GCF_000700745.2 Antrostomus carolinensis | reverse complement strand
ATGCCGTGCGTGCCAGTGTCATTGAATGAGTAATTTCTAAGCAAAAATTGTCCAGGTTTTTGTTATTCCTGATAATTTTTGTGGTGAAAGTGTAGAAATTAGCAATAAATTTAAAAACCTGAACTAGGAGTTTCCCTTGCTTTGGACAATATATCCTCCTTAAACAAACAAAAAACCCCCACACCACCAACATCCGGTCCCCTCCCCGAGCCATCCTCCAGAAACCAAGCTTTTACTATACAGACTACTGTAAGTTGCTCAGAAACTCTGATTCTGTCCTGTTTAATCCTGATATCTGAGAAGCACAATGACACTGCTGCTCTCTACTATCTTCTACACGAGACTGTCAAGGAGAAGTTGATTTATTTCCTTTAGTCTGCATCATCCTTTACCTCTGCTGTTATGCAAGTGAATCTTCGTGTCGAGGACTCTCTTCTTTTTCAAAACAGTTGCTTTGTATTCATGCCTACAGTGTATATAGCCTACAACACTCTTTTTTGTTTTATTTGCAGATTGTTATAAGCATAGGACTCATGTTTTATGTTGTTCACCGAGCTCAAGTGGAACTGAATGCAGCTATCGCAGCGTGTGAAATGGAAATGAAGACATCACTTGTTAAAGACAGTCAACCGAGCATCAGTGGTTCAACCACATACTGCAACAAAAGGACAGTAGCATTCTCTGGAGGAGGTGTCAATATTGTGTGACTTCAAGTATTAATGAAGTAAGGTTTTGTGAACCTAAACTATTGCCTAGATATATCTATGGACAATTCAACTAGTTTAAAAAAAAATGAAAATATACAAGTGGTTACAGGTTGTACTGTGGCACAAACCAACCGACCAGCTCTTCAGTTGCACACAGGGTGACTTCTAGCAAGAAAAGAAAGATGGTGAAGTAACTTAAGATGTAAATGCAAATTTGGCTGCACCTTTGGTCATTTATTATGCCTGTCATGGCCTGTAGTCTGCACTTTAGTTTTTGTTTTTTTTTTTTCTTTGCTCCTATAAACTGAGAAATGCTTCTATAAACTGAGAAAAGTAGCACAGAGGTAAATATTTTTCTGCTTAGCATTATTTATAAGGCTGAATAATTATATTATGCAGTAGAATTTTATTACTGATAAAGATGAATGAGAAAGTATGCAATTCAATGTATGTTATTCTTGAATGTGCTTTTGCTTTGGAATTGCTTCCAGAACTTGGAGTGTATTATTTAGCTAATGATGGGACCATTTGGCTTTTCCTTCATTTTTGAGTTAAAAAAAAAAGACAACCCTATATAATGTTTTAGTTGAATGTATTTTTGTAAGTCATTAAAAATGTTGCAGAGCCATGCATTTGTATTCCACAAGCTTAAATCCTACATTGTGGGACTGAAGTGCTCTTAAATAACATTTTAAGTTACACTGTGTAATATGCAAAGTAAAAGGGAAAATACAGAAGTTATAATAGATTGCAGTGAGTATTCGAAGGAGACTTCATGACTTAACTGTTGCATTGGTTTTACCACCTTGCTGATTGTAACAAAGGGCTGTTCCACATTAGTCCTATTTATAATATTTGTAATTGTTAAAAGGATGCAGTTCTTCAGTGCACATGGCTGCGTGTGATAAGGCTTCCAGAACAGGGAGCTAAATCTCTACTTTAAACAAAATGATGGGATACTGGCAGTACTACTTTAATACGAAGGTGGCCTTTATTTTGTAAGTGAATCTCCCCTCCCTTTAAAAAGCTTTAAAAATTCATTTTGGTTGGCATGTTTTTTTCTAAAAGTTTTACATTTTTTAAAAGATGCAATCTATTATAAATTTCATCAGAGTGAAGAAACAAAAACTAGAGGTTCTCCTTGGAAAAATAAATAAATAATCCAGTAATGGAGGAGGACAGGAATGTCTCTGAGACTCAGGAAATCTGACTCCATTTTTGCAAGACAACACTGTATTGGATCATGCTCCTTTTACGTGTGCTGTGGACTGTTTTTCACTGCGCTTGAAAAGACTGGATAACCCAATAGTAACTTGTGGGTGTAAAAGGAAAACAACAATAATGCCTGAACATGATGTATGTGTGAGTTCCATGTAGATATACATACCAGTGTTCAATTGCTCAAACACACACAAGTCATCTGATACAAAAATAATCTAATGTATTGCTTATTTTTAGTTATTTTGTGTAAGTTTTTAAGGATGCTTTCAGTCTTCAAGGTTTTGTGTTATTTTCTAACAGTATGACTGTGCCTCCTTTCTGTAAGGCTGTTTTGTTGGCTTCAAGCTTTTTTGTCTTGTTGAGAATAGCAGGTGTTCAAGGTCGTTGGGAAGCAGAGATTTGATAGTCTCAGTCTTACTGTGAGGATGCACGGTATTCACATAAGGCGACTTCTACACATTCCTTGGTAGTGGAAGTTCAGTTTTGTTCTTGAAATAAATATCCTTTGCAGACCACTGTTCTTGGGTCTTGTGACCTAACAACAAAGTTCAGATTGTCTCCTTTTTGTTGTTTTGGGGTTTGGTATTTTTTTTGTTGGGTTGGTTTGTTTTTGAAAAGGCAATCTGTATCTACCTGGAAGTGTTCGTTTACACATCTCTGCCTCTGACAGCTCCTGTGTGAAAACAAGAGAGCCAGATAACTTTTTGATGGCGTTATTTGTCATCATAGTATAATTGAGCCCTTTCTTAACTAAAGGTTTTGTTTGTTTGTTTCTTGGAAAGAACAATTCTTCAATAAATGAACTGATCTGAACTTTGCTCCATCTTGCCAAATCAACAGTAGTGTTTTGAAGAGGGCATCTCTTTCTTTGCATTTTTTTAACTAACTTAAGGTTGTGTTGATTATTCAAGAACATTTCCCAAATAGGTATTTTGAAGTGCTTTTATTTCCATGACATTTTGTAACCAGAGTAACTTCACTATGTGAATACTTTTGTAGTATGGAATTAGTTCTTAAGACTTTTGCATTTTGCTTGATACTTGTAAAATTTGTGTACAAGTGAATGGGAAATGTGCATTAAAAGGAACTTTTCTGTACCATGCCAATCATAATTTTATACAATAAATTCACTCAAATTTATTTAAAGGAATATGTATTAAATGTTTAGGTTGCTGTTAAATAGTTGGAAAGAAGGTGCACTGGAGTGTCGTCTTTACGTATGCATGCAAAAATAGTTGTCTGCATTAAACGAGTAACAAGTTAGGATTTAAGGATGAATTCCGTGGGTGGGGAGTTACGGACAAGGAAAAGACACTTGATTTTTATTTATTTATTTATTTTTCAAATTAGAATTAATTACATGCTTAATTCTGTTCAATATTTTGAAGATTAGGTATTTGTAGCTGCTTTTTTGATAAAAGAATAAGTATATGTGTGCCTATGAGAAATGTGCTACTGAACCGAAAGAGGATTGATATCTTTGAATGTAAAAATAGTAAAAATTACGTGATTATTTTTTTAGATATTTTCCCTACCTAGTGCAATTAAAAAATAAAAGGATATGAGTCCAGTTTAAATATGTGGCAAATCACCTTCATGAATGCTTTCTGAGTTGCCGTGATGGTGAAATTTTTACATTTTGTGTATGAAATGTACTTAAGTTGCAGGTCATATAGAAGGAGGAATCTCTCTCAGCTGCATGGCACCAGCTTTCCTTCCTCATTTTTGTGGTAAGTGCAACTGTGTAATACATTTCTCAAAATCTGAGTTTATACTGAACAGCTGTGAGGAAACCCCTTTTTTAGTCCATGAGGTTTCTATACTATTTTCATACTGATTTTTGCACAGTAACTTCAAGAAGCGTTGCTGAGGTCCAGTCTGAAGAATGGAAAGGCTGCTCTTACATGGTGTGCGGCTAGTGTCGCGTATTGGATCCTTTGTGTTCAGTTTCAGCTTTCCAGAAGCAAATAGCTCAAATAGCTTTGTGGCAGTCTTCCTCACTATAATAAATTCAAAGTTGTACCTTTGCATAAATTCAAATGGTACCAGGCCCATCTAGATAGTAAGATTCTGGTCTGGACATGAGGGAATAGGAAATCGAGTGCAGAGGGGAAGCTGATGCAAATTCTGCCTGTCCTGGGGAAAGTATCTCGTCCCTGTCCCCTCCAGTTCCGCAGAATTAGTGATGTGCCTGGCAGCAGAGCGATGGTGGGTCTAACACATCCTCTCTTCGTAGACATTAACATTTGTCTCGCACTATCCCGCTGTATTGATTTTTAATTTATATTATTTTGTTAGTGAAAAGTAGCAAGAAATAACCGAGTCTGCAGTTTCAGTACTGCCCCTTTCCGCCTTCAATAGATTATTCTGTTGTATTGCTAAACTTAAAATGACATTTTAATGAAGTCTTCTGTTCAGTGATGTAAGGTAAGTCCTCCTTGCTAGCTAAGTGACTGATGTGTAGTTGGTTGGATCTGAATTCTCAATTTGTTTGGAAAATCAGCTGGGTGAGATTTGTTGTTGTGAGTGTGCAAAGTCCTCTAACTTTCCCTCTAATTCTTTAGAACTTTAGATAAATTGTGAGAGAAATTAGCAGAATATGTTTATTATACAGAGTTCTATGTTTCTTTTGTTTTGTTTTAGAAAAAAGGTTACTAGCAAGATAGCAGAAGGCAGCTTTGTTCTGTCCTGATCCTGGGACATGATACTGGGTGTCATCTTTTTTCAGAGATGAGAATGTTGCCAAAATGTAGCACATGTAAACTTAAGTGAGTCAAGGTAATTAGGTGCCTGCTTCAGGGAAGAGGGTGTAAAACCCGTATCTCCAGGTTAGTACGGCAAGGGGTCTTTTTTTATCGTACAATCTACAGACCAGCACAGTTTGACATTGGTGGTTGCAGGGAGTTGCTTCTCACCCCTCCTCATCTGCAGGAGGGAGAATCTAGAGAGCTACAAGTCTTTCAGGCTGAAGGGGAAGAAATAATAGCCTGAGCACAGCGGTCACAGTTTGAGGAGGTTAAATTAACCTTAATGTTGCCAGAACTGTGAATACATGTAGATGCCTTGTTTTCTTAGCTGCCAAATCCTTTGACTGCTTCTGCTTCTTCCTATAGGAGGGTAGCTGGGTGACCTCACCTAGAAGGGAGTCAGCATTTTATCTTCTGGAGAGTTTTAGCGTGCTTTGACTTTTGGACCTCTTAACTTCTGACATAGCCTTTTGACAAATTTTGCTGACATTTCTCTAATTAGAATGGTTGGTTGTCCCAGTAACAGGGCAAGATCAGCTTGGGTGCAAAGATGCAAGTGGTGTTTGTGATTGTGCAGCTAATCCAAGCAAGAAGTTCTGTGAGACAATGTGCATGAGCTTGATTTGCTGAATGTGAGGTGTTTCCCTCTGTTCTGAATTAGCTATAGCTGTTTCCCTTAAAGGTTGTGGGTGGGAGGAAGGAAGGAAAGGCCTGTGGTGATGGACTATTCTAATAGCAAATTTTTGCTCTCTGCCTTAGAAACTTGATTGCTTAAGATCACAAATATTCTCCATTTAATGTGAGAAATGGTAGGTGGTGAGGGAATGGACTAATGAATTCTGACTGTGATTTTTGTGAGGGAGTAACAATTTGCTTCAGTACACGATGAAGCACCCAGATGGTAGAGGGGCGGGTTTTTTGTTGGGTTTTTGGGGGTGGGGAGGGGTGGCAGTATGTACTACTAGAAGTTATAATGCTGAAATGATAATGATATGAAGTTAATGCTGATTCTTTTGAAGCTTGACTTATTATGACTGTTTCAGATACCTTTTACAGTTATGGGGAATAGTATCTCAGGAGCAGCTAGAGTAAGAGCTCTAAGAGCATCTCAGCTTCTGGGGGGCTGCTGAATACGTGCCTCTGCCTCTAAGTCCTGCTTTTATAACCTGGGCTAGCCAAGTCAAACCAGAAACAGTGGATAGCTCTCAGAAGAGGATTATTTGTTGCTGCCCTTTTGATATCTTATGCAGCAGAAGTGTATGGCAGATGGTTTGCCTGTCTGAAAGGCTTCCTTTTTGCCTTGCTCTGCTTTGCCTTCAGGCAGTCGCTGGATGAGGAAGAGCTGTGCACTTGCCATTTGCTTTTCCACCAGCCGGGGAGACAGGGATTGCTGAGTTGAAGCCAGAGGTTGCTCTGTGTCTTTTGTTCTTTCTGAGTAGCTTCCTTTCTGTATACTCTAAAAAAAAAAAAAAGGCAAACCAAAAAAAAACAACCAACAAAAAAACCCCAAACATCACCACCCAAAAAACCTTCAGGACTGGTAAAATTCATACTACTGAATGTGTATCCTATATATTCTCCTGAAGATGTAAATTGAGGTAGAAGATTGTTTTGTGTTCAGCCAGCTGTTATAATTTCCATGCTTTGTGACTCCTAAGCACAGACTCCTGCACCAAACTAAGTTCTCCTGCCACTGGGCTTGCTAAGGTACAGTATTTGGTAGCCATGAAGGGATTTGTCCTTGCAGCTTACACTGTATTGAATCACTGATTTCCAGTCATCTTAACATTGCATGGGATTTTAGGATTTCAGAACTGTGGGAGCAATAACTGCATGCACGTGTGCAGCTTCAATGTCACACAAATTCATACTTCACAAGCATTTTGTGTTGTCTCTTGCATTTTGTGGGGAAACTGCACTGGTGGTAATGTGATATGTGTCTTGTCCAGATTTTGGCAAGAATACAACCATTTGGATTTTTTGGTGCAGGGAGTTGAAGTGTATTTCACTGGTTATAGCATGCACCTTCGCCCCTACCCCCATGTCAGCCACAGTGGTTTGCCAGATGTTGTATGGTTATTGCTTAATTTGCAGTCAAATGAAAGACTCCGATATGCATACATGCTGGTCCAGCATTGAGCAGGTCTTTTTCTGTGTCTGTCTCCTTTCAGCTGAGAAATCTGCCTTTTTCCCAGCTACATCAATCAGTGTAATGAAAGACATTCTCTCTCCTTGCAAACGATGCTCCTTTAGATTAAGGTGGTTATAACAGTGCTACTGTTCTTTCAAACAAGCTTTGCAGTGGGAAAATGGCAGGATCTGGAGGAAGAACCCTGGACTCCCCAGAGCCCCTGGCATCTGCACTGGGGAAAAGAGACTTGTGGTAATGAGTTTTAAATTTATTTCCATAAAGAAGCAGTTTGAGACTGGAACTGGAAACTTAAATGAGGAGGGGAAAAGCTGCAATTAGTGCAAGAGTATTAGTATACATACCAGGAGGTAAAAATCCTGGCAGCTATAATTAGGCGAGGTTATTCTCCCCTTTTCAATGAGTCATTCCTTAGAGAATGGATTAAATGTATTTTATTTTTTTAAAAAATCCTTTTCACTTGTTAAAACTCAAGTAGAAAAAGGAGAGGGAGTCACAGAAGAATGTATTAACAATGCAGAAAATGCAAACTCATAATGATTACTGAATATTCAGCTTGAGGCAAGGCAGAAATTTGCTTTTATAAGTGGCAGGTCTGTTGGTACAAATCTACTTTTCTTCATTATATCCACTCTGATAAACAGTAAAAGAAAGGTAGCCATGTAGTGAAGCATGGATAGATTTGTATGATGGGGATTATATTCTCTTGGGGAAAAGTCCTTGGGGATTCAGTCTTTAGGGCTGCGTGTAGTGCAGAAGTATCTAGTGTCCTCTTCCTGTGTTCCACGCTGACTGCGTATGAGCCGCTTCTGTGTCTCAGAATTGGCCAAATGTATAGCTGCAATGACATGGCATGAGCCTGAGCAAATAATCTCTCCCTTTTATCAGCACCTTTTACCAGCTTGAAACTTGAATAAAGGAAAGCTGAGAGATGCACCTGTATTTTCTGAGAATGGGTATCATTATCCTTAGTTATGTTTACAGTGTTTCAGGTACGTCTGCTGGAAGTCCTGTACAGGTGGAATGTGTGATTGTATTTGCCTAAGTAAGAGTTGAGTTTTCTCCTAAAAATCCCCCTATTTAATATTTAAGCATAGTCTTATCCAAGTTGGGTACTTCTGTCTCCAACAGGTGAGATCATATTGATCAGATGAAGCACCTCTGAAAAGCAGTTTGTCTCCAGGCTGTAGCATTATAGAGCAATGAAGATTGGAGGGGACCCCCTAGAGGTCATCCAGTCCAGCCCCTACTCAGATCCCATCCAGTTAGATCAGGTTGCCTGAGGGCTATATCTAGTTGGGGCTCGAATATCTTCAAGGGTGGAGGATCCACAAGCCTGGGAGACATAGCAGAGTGTTTTATCACTTTCATAGTGAAAGAATTTTTCCTCATACTTGGTCAGAATTTCTCATGTTGCAGTTTGCATCCATTGCCTCCCCTCCTGCCACTAAGCACCTCTCAGAAGAGTCTGGCTTTGTCTTCTCTTGCCTGCCCATTAGGTAGTCAAAGACAGCAGCTGAATGGGAACTGGGAGCCACAGCTCCCTCAGAGGCACTTCTGCTGGTCTGCTCCTGCCTTGCCCTGGCCTGCGAGAGCCCAGCTGGAATGAGCTGATGATGCTGGCATGAGGCCGTGTGAGGAACTGCACTGTGGACTTGTCTC
>NW_010291690.1:0-2379 GCF_000700745.2 Antrostomus carolinensis | reverse complement strand
CAGGGGGTCTCGCTTCCCTCCGTCCCTGTCAGAGTGGTGGTCCCCTTGGGATGCAGCTGGTTCTCGAGGGCAGGGCTGCCAGCACCCCTGCGTGGGGCCCTCCTGCACCTCATGGGAGAGGGAAACAAGGGAAGCAGGGTGGGAGGCCATCCGAAGTGCTGGTCCCGTGGAGTGTTCTGCGTGGCACATGTCAGGGCTGGCCCCGTCAGATGGTCATGTTCACTGTCAGAAGGATGGACTCCAGCCCAGTGAGAGATAGTGCACAGCTCTCCCTGTGGAACTGGGGCTGTGAGAAGGGGAAGAAGGTGGTCCAGAAGGGCAGGAAGAGGTGGAGTTGGGACCGTGGGGCAAGTCAGCGAAGGGGAGAGGTGGCCCTTGCTCCTGTGTGCCTCCAGCAGTGATGGGGACAGCCTCCTTCTCTGCCTGCAGAGCTGGCACCTGGCTCAGCCCTTCAGGGCTGCAGAGGATGAGCTGGCTGCCAGCTCTGCAGGTGGAGATGAGGCCGTACATGCCAGGAGCTGAGGTTCACGGACTCAGTAGCCACAATTCTCCTAGGTCCTGGGCTCTAAACTTGACAGTCACAGTCCTCCTTCAAAAGGAGGAAGATGTGACTCAGGTTGCTCATCCCCTTTCCCTTTCCCCTGGCTGCCCCGAAACTCAGCCTTTGCCCAAGAAGAGCTTGCTAAAAAAAACCCCAAAAGACAAACCATCCATTGAAAAAGCAAAGAGTGATGGACACTGCTGCCCTGTGATGGGCAAAGAATGTGGCTGTCGTTCATGGGTCAAAGCCAAAAGCCAAACCCCAAGGCTACGGCTGCAGACTTTGGACTGCAGAGGGGTCAGCTCTGAGGAGGTTAAAGGCAGGCAGGGGACTTTCTGGGGGCACAGAGCACGCTGTTAGCATCAGGTGTATCCAGGAGCAATTAGGCAAAGTTGCAAACTGTTTACAAGGAGTTTCTAAAGGTGTTTGCTGTGTGATTAGTGTGATGAAGGTGCCTGGAGATCCTACCCTAGACAGCTGGTCCTGACTCTGCCAGGACCTGACCCTTCAGAACAAACAGGATTGAATGGTGGCATCATCTGCTGCTGAGAAAGTTCAAACCGGCTACCCAGTAATTTGACTTTTGAGCTTTAGTGCAGTGGGGACCTGGCCCTTGGAGAGAAATGGCACAAATTACTGTACTTATGCTCACATTCTTGCTTGTATTTGTATTTAATACTTACAAATGCATTGCCTTAGCATTGCAGTCATCACTTCCACACCTCTACATTTCAGCAGTAAGTGTACATCTCTCCTTTGCACTTCATCTTTCAGTTTCATTAGATACTGTGCTCTCCCCTGCTACAGGGCTGGGGTAACGGGGTTGCTGTTCTCCTTTCCTTCCTCATGTGTTAATCTCTATAATATTATTATGTCTCTTCCTCTTGCCCTTCCAGCACAATCTCTTTCCAGCACTGATGCCAATTCAGATCACCTACAGCAATCTTAGTACTGGAGGTTATTGTCTGAAGCCAATTTAACTCCAAGCTGGATGGTCAAATTACATCCCTTGAATAAGAATTCCTGTCTCAAAAGAGCAGTCTTGGTAATCCCACCCAACTCTGATTTTCATCTCAGTCTTTGATGCTCAGGTTTTGCCTCCTGGCTGTTCTAGTCCATCTGTTAGGCTGGGGACAGGCTGATTTACAAGACAGTGGGCTGCATTCCTGGGGGACACAGGACACTAACTGGAGATTAGCTGTGAGTCCTGCCCAGTCTTGCAGAACACAGTGTTTTCACAACTGGTGAGGACAGAGAATGGTGGTCAAGTCCCCTTGTGCCCTGGGTGAGGGGCAGGTTGGCATCTCTGGCCAAGTTGCCCTGGATGAGCATGCAGGTTGGCATCTCTTGCCAGGAGCTAGGCTTGCAAACCATGGCCAGGATGTGGTTGGAGGTGTAGACATCAAGTTATGTGCCTCTTCCTTTCGTGAGGGGTGAAGGACACAGCCCCCTCTTGCCACTGAGCCTACACTGGGAAATACTGCCTAGATCTTTCTCCCCAGGAGAAGGGTGCAGAGCAGGGCTGAGCACCCATGTCTACACCACCCCTTCTCCTTGCACTAGATCCTGTAGCCAGAGGATGGGCCTGGCTCCACAGAGTCGAACTGGAGGCTGCAGAGGGAGCGTTTCTGTTTCTGTACAAAGGCAATTGCCTGTGAAAATGCAGAAACCGTCTTCTGGCTCTGGAGATTGATCTCCCTGCATTCAGCAACTTGGCTCAGGGCTGCGTGTCTGCGGCAGGACCACCGACCAG
Source organism: Antrostomus carolinensis (assembly GCF_000700745.2). NCBI lineage: Eukaryota > Metazoa > Chordata > Aves > Caprimulgiformes > Caprimulgidae > Antrostomus > Antrostomus carolinensis. Next base: position 85 of record NW_010291690.1, on the reverse strand, counting down.
GGATGGACCCCTGTCCCAGCAGGCTTGAGTGTGCCAGGCCCAGAGCTGCACAGATTCCAGGATCCCTGAGTTAGAGCCAGCTGAG
>NW_010291689.1:0-4068 GCF_000700745.2 Antrostomus carolinensis | reverse complement strand
TGCTGAGGGTGCACTCGATCCCACTGTCCAATTGCCAACAAAGATGTTGAACAGCGTCAGTCCCAATACTGACCCCTGAGGGACGCCACTCGTCACCGGTCTACACTTGGACTTTGAACCCTTGACCACAGCTCTTTGAGTGTGACCATCTAGCCAATTCCTTATCCACCAAGTGGTCCATCCATCTAGTCCATGCCTCTCCAACTTAAAGACAAGGATGTTGTGCGGGACAGTATCAAACACCTTGCACAAGTCCAGGTAGATGCCTGGAGTTGCTCTTCCCATGTACACCAAAGCTGTAACTCCATCACAGAAGGCCACCACTTTGTCCTGCTATATTATATGCCTGCAAAACTGTATGTGCTAATATAAAACACTTAAAATCGGTCAACTCTTGTCCTGATAATAACACTATTGGCCAGCTTCAGGGATGCCAGCAGCTACGCTGTGCCCAAGAATAGACACTTCCCAATGGACTTTGTTACCTGAAGATACAGATGAGTCCAGCAGCACACAGCCAAATAGACAAGTACAGTAGAGGCAAATACAGCTTTCCAGTTAAATGGCTACACATCACTTCAACCAGAGGAAGGGGGACTGAGGAGATTTGCAGGAAGGTGAATGATGATGTGTTTTACAGAGTTCCTTGTTATTAGGCTGCAGAACCATTGTTTTTCCTAATTCTAACCATTTCCAGGGTTCCCATTCCTTTTCTTCCCCCTCTGCTGGAATAAGGCTTTGTGGAACTGTGGATAAAAAGCATTTTGAAATGAAACAACCTTTTCTACTATACTGAGTTTACAGCTCAGTCAAGCAAAACAAGATTAATACTGAAAAGGTGGCAAATTGCAGCCAGGATGTCAGAGTGATCGGGGTTGCAGAGGAGAAATGGCAGCAGGTTGTTATCACAGTTTTTATGTCAAAGCAAGGAAAACACATGGCTACATCCTACCCTGTCTTGGCTGGTTCGAAACTGTTGAGAGGTTGTCCCAAGCCTGTTGGACCACTATGACTTGCCACATACCCCCGCATTTCCTCAGTGACAGTTCACTTCAGTTGCACGTCTTGATTTCTTGGACAGCAGTTGTACGTCATGATTTCATCTTCCTGCGTGGATGATGGGAGTGGTGAAAGATCCAGAGTGTTTCACTCTTAAACAGGCTCATTTTAACTATCCCAGTGTTTCTCAGTTGGGTTTGTTGTTTTGTTTTTTTCCCCCCTCTGGATTTCTTTGTATTTCTACAAAAGCAAGACAGTGTGATTTATTTTAAATGGAGCAGTGCCTTTAAGGGGGGGAAAAAATATTGAGGGAAGAAGCAGCAGCGAGAATTGGGAAATAATTTTAAGATATTCAAAAGGATGGAAAGAGACTGTTGTGAGAATCTACTTTTACTTTCATACTAGCAGATGAGATGTCATCCTTTGAGTGACATCAGTAAATACTTAGTGCTGGAGATTCCTCAGGGAGTTTGTAAGTCTGCCAGACCTTAGGCACAAACCCTGTACTCCATTGCTTTTCTGTAAAGCACCATTCTGCCTTTTGCATCAGCTCCCCTCGTCAAAAGTCGAACCATCTATAAAGAGTTTGGGCACAGAGAATAAATCCCCAGTCTGGGGATGGTAAATCATCTTTCTAGAGACGTGTGTGGCAGCAGCAAAGCTTTCAGTGCTAGACCTTAAACAAAGAGAAGTCATCTCGCAGTCTTAAATTGCTAGCATAAATTTCATGTTAAATCAAGTTTCATTGTGTTGGTCAACACTGCAACTAAAAATCCTTTTATTATATTTCTGCCTCTTTCTTGCATCTTAAAAATGTGGTTTGCATTTTAAAAAAAGTGTAGTAAATCATAGAAATCATAGAAAAAAGCCTAATAAGTCATTTTATCCATTTCTTCTGCCCCCGTAGAGATGAATGCTTTGTCTAGTCTGGTTTTAAATATCTCAAGTGATGAGGCCTCCACCTCTTCCCATGAGGGACTCTTCAGCCGTTTAATAGGCGTCTTTGTTAGGAAATGTTTTCTTCATACTGATCCCATTTATTTTTTTTTCTTTTGCATAATGTAATCCTTTTATTCTGCGCCCACTGTTTCAACTTTTATAAAATCTGGGAAATGTATCATAGTTATCTGTTTCATACTGTAGCTGAATAATTCATAATCCTTGTTCAAGTAATACAAGAGATAAGCAACCAGTTGCTGTACAGCTAATATTTCACTGAGATGGTATGCCATGTACCAGTAGACATATTTCCTGGCAAGTCCTGCCTGACACTTCTTTCTACATTAGGGAGTGAAAAATGTCAAGTGAAACTGAAGAAATACATCTTCCCAAGCGCGTACGTGGCAATATTGCTGAAATTTCAAGAGGTGCTGAGGCAAACAGCCTACTTCTTTAGATAGAGCTTTTCTTTCTAAAAGTGGATGATTTTAATAAAAGTAAGCTTTTAAAAAGCAATTAAACGTCCTCTTCATAAGCAAACCTCTGCGTGAGAACCGCGCTATGTCAAAACTCTTAACTTGTTGAGAAACAAGGCTGGATTGATTGCCACTCACTGCAGAGAGGTTTTTGCTGACAGCTTAGCTCAGAGGAAAAAAATAATCCAGCATTAAGGAGAAGAGTTTGAAAAGATGCTGTTGCAACTGTGTTGCTGGAATCGGATCTGCGCGTGAAAAAGCGACTCACGTCTTGCCAGCAGAAAGAGCGCGTTGCCAATTGCATTACAACCTATTAGATAATCCTCTGCCGATCTCAAATGACAAGAAGGAGCAGTGTGACTAAGGAAAACCTGGGTGGACAGATGGACTTCATATGGGTTTGCATTTAAAAGATACTGTAAAAAGCAGTGCTGTGCTTGAAGACAATGCTGAGCTTGGGCTAGGTGGATGGTCTGCTCGTTCAAGAAGGGTCTCTCACAGTGAGTGGTGGTGGATGCAGTGAAAATACATATGAACAGCCCATGTGGATGGTGAGCTTCCAATATACCTCCTCATTGATGGCAATCTCCAGTTTGGAGGCCTCTTGAGATGGAGGTTATGCCTGTATCTGTGGGTTTGATTCTTGCCCTTGCATTTGTGTGAATTCCTTTAAATGTTGTTTTTAACCTATTTATAGTCTCGGCATCCATAAAATTCCACAGCAGCAAGTTCTGTAATTATATACTTTGTGGAAAAGGTCTGCTTTGTCTTAAAAACTCTGAAGATTCCAGTTACATGTCCCCTGCTTTTTCTGATAGGAAAAGCAGTTCCAAGGTGTGATTGCATATTGTTTCCTCCACACTCTTCAGAACTTCATCTGTCGCTAGAAATATTAAGGTCATGATTTTATCCCTCAGACTTCTCCTTGGCTGTCTCTTTCCTGAGCTGAAGATCCTAGTGAATTTGATCTCTCCTTAGCAGCCTTTCCATGCTTGGCACCATCCATTGCACTCTGCTGATTTTTAACCTTTTCTACTGCGACTTCTTTGCTTTGAGGTGGGGCAAAGCCCTCAGAAATAGGTTCTAATTAGTGTTGTTTGTTAATAAATTGTGTGACCACATACTCCCACTGTTGCTGAAGTCACTTTGTCATTGATATCATTCCTGATGGCACATCTGAGGTGTTACACTCGACTATCGTTAGTTTATATATCATGCGCTATATGGAGGGCAAAAATATGCATATTCATAAACTTGCTAACAGGTATTTATCCCAGGCATTCTCGTCTGTCTGCTTAAATTGTCCACTTCACGTGGGTGCAGGAGATGGTAGATTCCAGGAGAATATTGAACTTAATCTTGGCGTAGACTGTACAAATCTTAGCTCTGTTAAGCACGTGGCCTGACATTGTTGGACTGAGCAGCTGCTCCTCAGCAAGCGCTGTGAGATGCCTTCTCTCTCTGCTGTAGTGGTGTGCCTACCTCACCCACTTGCTGCAGCCATCCCAAACTACACTAGTGCTTTTAACTGCATATATATATAAAAAATTGTTTACATCTTTTACTTAATCTTTCATTTCCTCAAGGCTTGTGGCCTTTTTCATCTTCTCCTTTCTTCATTCCAAGAAGAGGAGATGCTGGCAGATAAAAATAA
>NW_010291688.1:0-1880 GCF_000700745.2 Antrostomus carolinensis | reverse complement strand
CTGGAAGAAGGTGCAGAGGTACCCGAAGGTTGCGGTTTGCTTGCTGACAGGTGTGTAACTGTCGCCTTTACCTGGCTCCAGCTCTTCAGCGCCCGGTTCTCCGGGTAAGTGGTGTCTGTTCGGCACCACCCGCCCTACAGGAGGACCCCCGTCCGGCACGGTGTGCCCGCGTTGTCCCGCTGTTCCCACCTGCCTTGACCTGCTTCCCGGTGTCCCTTCCCCAGAACCGCCCGTTGCAGGAGCTCCCCAGGGGACCTGGGGTTTGGTGAGACCTCAGTGAGGAGGTGTCGCGGCGGGGCGGAGAGCGGCACAGCCCCGGGGTGTTTGCTGAGCCTGCTCTTCCCTTTGCGTCACTAAACTTTCTCGTGTCTTTCACTTCTTGAATGTTGTTGGAGCTGTAGCTTACCAAAATTACTGCTTCTGTGAAGTTCATCTGTTGAAACGCTGCATAAAAGTAATATATTTTATGTGATCAGAATGGGAATTTTCAGTTGCTAAGTATTTTTAATAGATTAGGCCAGTTAAATATTTATACATAAATATATTTTGTGGTAGTTTTTATATTTGTTTAAAGTAGAAACTTACTTGTTTTAACTAGGTATGGATGGCAGAACAGAAGATATCATATGATAAGAAGAAACAAGAAGAATTGATGCAACAGTATCTGAAAGAACAGGAATCCTATGACAATAGGTGAGAATTGGCATAAGATACCACACTCCTTCCTGTTGTCTCTTGTTTTCACAGTGAAGGACATATCATTGTAAGTTATTTGAAATACAGTCTTCCATTGACCATAGTAGTAACAGAGGACGGTGACCCATAAATTGGTGTCTAATTAAGCAGAGGTCACAAGAACTTCTTTAAAGTGGCTTTTTGTATCTTCTAAATAATTTCAAAATATCTTACATTGCACAGAACAGCAGCTAACCTTGTATAACTATATTTGAATCACACAGAAATCTGTCTTTTGTTAATTCTGTGGACGGACTTATGTTTCAGTTCTGACTGAAATGTGTGATTTTTGGTAGATAGTGGGCACACAAAAGTATTGACTGGTCTCTCAGGATTTTTGATGCTCAACTTCTGTTACTCAAGTTAATAAATGAAAAATTTGCCAGCTATAACAACTTCCTGCTGCATGGTTTTGCGTTTTTTTAATAAGTAATACCAATGTGACTGTTCTGTGTGTAACCCCAGACTCTGTCCTTGTTATTTAGATTGCTTATGGGTGATGAGCGTGTGAAGAATGGTCTTAATTTCATGTATGAGGCCCCACCTGGAGCAAAGAAAGGTACTGTGGTTTCCTGGTTGTGAGCAAACAGTATTGCAAAGCTAAAAACCTTCTAAAGAAATATGCACAATGTCTTTTATTTTAAAATGATGTGTTCATAGTGAGGTAGTGCTAGAAGGTATGATTTTTATTAGCTTTTCCTGTGGGAATATGCAGACATACGTAGTCTGACATACTTTTGATCTTGCAATACTTTAATTTCTCTCAAACTAAGAATGATGGGGGTTTTTTTAAGCAACAGTTCAATGTGAAGGGAAAAAACAGATCTCTCCTGGCAACAGCAGAAATTCTGTCATTGGCCAAAGGTGTTTCTTTAGCCAATTGTAAAGCCATTGGGTGAGGAGGATTAGACCTTACCAAGGCGATGACACCAACAACACAAACCTGTATTTTGACCTGTTCTCATTTTTAGCAATAGCAGGGTCACTTTTGCTTAAAAGTTCTGCCCGTAATTCAGATTGATGCACGTCAAGCACAGGAGATACCAAAGCAAGAAGTTAATTAGTGGAAGTCTTATAAATAATAAATACTGAGATTCTGGAAATAACTTCTCAAGTTTAAGCTGGAACACAGGAGGTTCCGCTTA
>NW_010291687.1:7095-11700 GCF_000700745.2 Antrostomus carolinensis | reverse complement strand
TCTGGCACCCAGCCAGGGTCAACCCACCGCAACTAGGCAGGCAGACAAAGGGAAAGCTCAGCAGGGGAACCCCTTCTAGGAGGGGCAGGGGAATTAGGATGGCAGGATGCACAGAAACACTGGACACTCCTTCATGAGCTCATTGAGCTGTACATGATTATGGAGCCATTACAGCACCGCTGTTCTGTGAAAGAATGGCATTAAAAGGCTCAATTGCTGCCCCGTGTCAGAGGGCAAAACTGTCTCTCCTCACTTCATGGTACTTGCTTTGAGTGTCCCTGGATCAAATGGTGCCTTGGCTCATTGACCCGCTCAGCCACACCTCAAATCCCAACACACGCAGCTGGACGCAGGGATGCAATCCCATGAAACACTGATTGTATCGCAGCTCAGGAAAAATACCTGAATATATGTGTCAAATATCCCAAATTATCCTCAACTGAAACAAAAGTTGCTGCCTTGTTTTTTTCAGTCCCCACAATAAATGGCCCTCTCTTGATCACAATAAATAAAACCAACATGTCAACATAAATAATGGCATTCTCTAGTTTTAGCCACTAAACAATTCTGAATTTCATTTACAAAGTATTTATGAAACAAAAACATTTATTTGAAGAAAGCAAATGGAGTTTTAAGAGCTTCTGTCTTGTCACCTATGGAAACAAAACATGCTTCCTCCATGTGTCCCTGCTCACTCTATTTTGCAGTTTGGGTGCTCAGACACTCTTGTACTGCCCTCTCCTGTTCCATCTTGGTTTTTGACAGAAAATTAGCACCCGCGCAACCAAGCAAGCAACAGCTTGTTATTTTTTTTCCTGTAATGTAGGAAAAAGTTAAATTTAAATGTCAGTTATCAGAATGAACATACATTAGATTTTACAATGATAAGAAAGGATAGGAAAAAAGTGCATGATAGGTAATACAGCACTGACTGGACCAAAGACTGAACAGAAACTGCTAGACTAGGAAAAAACTTACTGTGATTTTTTTTTGTTTCCCAGTCTTTCCTCTAACCTGTGTTATGCTGCCCTTGTCTCCAACCAGAGCTGTCTGAAAGATGCTGCATGAGGGCTATATGGGCACCAGCACACCTTCCCTGACATTTCAAGACATGCCGTCAAATTTGTCATGCTCAAAATTGTGGCTCTAGCGTGAAACACACACAATAATAAACCCTCTTGGGCTGTTCTTGCAAATGCCAATTATCGTTAAAATGTTTTTTGGTATTCTAGGGAGAAGACCAAAACCTGCCCAAACACAGTCTGTTGTTGCACAACCTCCTGTCCTCCAAGCCAAAGAAATAAATTTGCAGGGTCTCCGGCCCCAAATCCCTTTTAATAATTTCTTCAGGATAATGGCAGTGAAAATTCAGAGGATCTATCCTAAATCCAAATTTTGTAGTTATTAATGGCCACAAGATGCTGGGTTTTTTTACTACAGGAAAACTAATCTGAACTAGCAGTTCCTTCTTGGAGGAAGAAAGGCACTGATTTTGTCAAGGACTGAAATATCCCAAGTGCCTCCTTATTTCCCCACTTCTTTCCTAATGAGCACAGTGACCTCTGCTGTCTTGGGAAAGGCAGCCTGTTCAGAAACGCAGCAAGAACTCCCCAGACTTCCACTGCTTCATCTATTCCCCTCCTTCCTCGGTGAAAAAAAAAAGCAGTATATATTTATCCTATTGCTCTTTATGTTAAAAGAAAGAGCAAAATCCTTCTGGATGTCTGTCTGTCCCATCTGCAGAAAATCTATCAGAAACTGGTGTGGGTTGGTATCACTAGCATGTCCTGCAGGTGGTTAAGTTGTCCTGAACATTTTTGTTTAAAGATCGAGGTGTTGATCTGAAGGCTGCCTAAATTAAGCAATGATTCACTTACTCTCTTATAAGATATAGTGGTTATTTTTTTTAATCAACTGCAACCATGTCAACAGCTTCTCACAGCAGAGGAAGAACTGGTATCCATTTAAATCCTTTCTGGGAATCATAAACAGCTTGTTGACAGAGGTCACATCCACAGGGGAGCTCACAGTTGATTAGTTCTCCTTCACAGAGCTTTTGCAGGCAGTGTGACTTGCGCTCCAGGAGAGGATTTAAGACAGAGATGTGCTGAACTAACCAGAAACAATCTGAGAAGATTGTGTTGTGTCTGCCAAGATGCCTAAATAAATGGGAAATGAAAATAGCCATGAATTTTGAACTGAGCTTTGCTACTTTTGCTGTGTGCTGTGTCTGTGTTTTTGATGTATCAGCTATTGTTCCCTATGCTATGTTATACCGAATTCACAGCTTCTACCTCAACAAAAATATCTCTTAGATAATAGTATCAGAATGCTTCCCATTACATTACTAGATTTGAACTCCAAAAGCGCAAGGAGGAGGAAGAAGATTTTTAGTACATTTGAAACAGAAAGGTATAGGAAACACAAATTCAGCAGTTCTGCTGTATTTATGCCCTTCGCCTGTCCATTTTCTTGCCTAAGCTCCTTAATTTCCTTGACAGTTATTTCAGCTGTATCTCATTGTCTGAATATCTAGTTATTTACTTACTGTTTTGTTCTTATCACTGTACATTTGCAAAACTCTCAATAAAGAAACAAAATGAATGATAAAGTGCAAGGCATTCCAAATAAATAAGAAGCCTAATATCATCTATAACATGAATGCTCTATTGCATTAAAAATGATGAGTCAAATAAATTCACTGTTTTCCCAAACTGTTTACAACTAGCTAGCGTTTATTACAAGACAATGTCCCTAGCAATTATATTTTATATGTTCACCTATATCAGTCTCATTGATTGTAATTTCTCTGTTAAATCTCAGTTCTCTAATCTCCACTCTATTGGCTCTGCCCTGAGCTATACTTCAAAGTTTATGCCATTGCTAAACTTTAATTGACATAGTGGGCAGTTCTTGCTTGGCACACAATATTTAGGGCTCTCCACCTGCTGGTCTAAAGCATTTCATTAGGTGGAAACAATTATCAGAACTCTGAATAAAGGATATTTTCCAATCCTTTGTCCATATATTTTCAATAGCTGTTAACACACACCCTGAAACAGTATTTCTGCTTACCTAGTACTTATAATGTATGTATATATATACATACCAAAAGGTTTCATAGCATAACTTCTGAACTTTGATTTCTTGCTATTCTAATGTCTGCAAGTGCATGCATACAGATAAATAATGCTGAGAAACTGAATTATTACTGAAAAAACAGGTTTCACCTAATGTTATAAAAACTAGTATTTCTTAATATTAAGATATAGCATATCAATGGCTTAAGATTTTAATGGCTGTGCCATTAATGGCAGCAAAGGAGAAATGTCAGTATTTTGTGGACTTTCCCCACAATCAGTGTAATAGCAGTGAAGCATCTCACTTAAAGAGAAGTTCCTTTAATGCTTCCATGACTACACATTGTTTACTAAAACCCCCAAACAGACTAAGACCTTGACCCACAATGCAGAAAGGGGTAGGCAAGGCATACCTCAGTCTTACTGCCTTTAGTAACACTCTGTTGGGGTACCTGAGCTACCTCATAACCACGTTTCCCATAACAGGTCCCAGTACAAGTCAGGGCATCGCTTTTGACAACAGTAGGTTCTGGACGTCAAAAAGTTTTACCATGTATGAAAAGTGATGTTTCATTATGGCTGAAGCCACCAGTGATACCTGTAGTGGAAGGCTGCCAGTTACATGTAAAAGTCCTTCTTCAATTTCTCATAATTCTGTCAAAACAGTATTTTCTTTATCCAGTTTCTCCTCAAAAAGTGGATGTGCTTAGAAAGAAAGAGTAAAAATAGTCCAGCTGCTTCTGGGAACAAAAAAAAGAGAAATTCCTTGCCTTTTAAAATATTTTTCAGCAGCTCTCTTGCTTATCTTTGCTCTAACACTTAGAAGTAGAAGCTGGGAAGCTTAAATCCCTGTTTGAGATTACATAGGTAGATATTTTACTGTGTCTGGTCAACATCCATTTTGATATGGTCAAGTCTTAAGTGTTTTTAAAACATACAGCTGTAGCTTGTGAATAATGGCACCTGAAACATTTAGGAGCAGCTCAGAGATCCCAGAACTGTGTGAAGCCTGAATCACTGCATGTAGCTTCCATCTGAGGTTATCTCCACTTTTTGTACACAGCCTAGGTAAACTGAGGCAGGTAGCAATGATGTGACCTGCCCCAGACCTCACAGAAAATTCACAGCAGGCCCCCGAGAAGACGCAGCTCCCATGCCCGTGCTGCAGCCTGGCTGCAGGCTGATGGCTCCTCTGCTTCCTGTCCCTGGGGGAGCAGTGCCAGCCGGGTGCCCAGCTCACCCTGCCGAGTGCCGGGCACGGATGTGACCTTCCTCAGACAGGAAGAATTGATATTCCTGTGCCTGCCTTCTGCCAGGGTCTGGCAAGAGGGAAGTGCAGGCAGAGAAGTGAACTCTGATAGCACATGGGGGCATGACACCCCAGTCACAAACAAGAACAATCGATTCCTGCAGATCTTGTAAAGAATGGGAGAAAACATTAAATGTCAGCTGGGGGAGTGCAGTTTCTGCCTGCACCCACCAAGGGTCCAGAGGAGATGAATGGCTTCTCCTGCCAAGCCCCACT
>NW_010291687.1:0-7056 GCF_000700745.2 Antrostomus carolinensis | reverse complement strand
CGCTCTTCCCAGCGGCATTGCTAGGGCCACAACATGCTCCAGGACCCTCTGCTCTGCTCAGGGAAGGCTCTACCCTTCCCAAAAGGCAACTGGGAAATGAAAAAAAAAAAAAAAAAAAAGAAGGAACACTGACTAATTGAGCCAGCTCAGCAGATAGATTCATGAATTATTACATTTCTGACCCTCACAGCAATGAAAATCCTAGGATGTGCCAAGAACAAATTAGGCTGTCTGCAGTTGGGACTTCTCCCCAGAAAAAAGCTTTTTTTCTAGACATAAGAAACAAACAGCTTTGCCAATGCTGGAGGACACACAGATAACAATTCCCTCCTGAAAGTCTCATTTGGAAAATTCAGGGCTTTATCAGAATGAAGATATTACTTTTTTTTTTTTCTTTTAAAGTAACTATGCAACAAAACCAAATTGAACTTCCACTGAATTCATGGCTTTACATCTCCATCACTGTGTGTCAAACTCATGCTCCTAGGGGCTCCATAATGCTTTAAAACAATAGGAGCTCCTACCCCCACTGCACCCAGGTGCTGGTGGGCTCTGGCTGAGGAAAGCAATTTTAACTCTCAAGTATCCTGCTAATTTTCCAGTATAATTTTGTCTGCCAGATACAACTTTTCTTTCCTTTTCCAGAGCAAAATGAGATACATGTAAACAGAGAATGTGGGATGTGAGTTTTCTTTCCAAAACTGGTTCTTTAACAGAATGAATCAGAGGCAAAATATTAAGGCCCAGAACCCATTTCTCCCAGAGCTGCTTGGACATCCTTCAGAAGGGGGAAGAAGCAAGCTTTTTAAAATATATCTTTCTGTAAAGCACGAATCAAAGCACTTGTCTTCAGTGTAGAATTAATTTGAGCCAAAACTAAAATTTCAGCCATAACCAGACTTCCAACCATAAAGAAAAAACATTAGTTCAAAAGCAAGAGTGCTTTCAACTTGTGTGATATGCCTCAAGCTATAATGAAGAGGCAAAATATTTAGTTTGACCAACTTAATCTTTCTGTGCTGCTCTACATTCACATAGTTGATCCCCTAACTCATTTGTGCAGCTCTGGTATGATTCTGCAGGATGGCCATTCTCTAGTAAGCTGTGCTGTGCTGGGAGAGGTTCACTTGAGCACAGATAACTCAAGTTAATTCAGCTGTCAAAATACAGCCAAAGAAATCCGAGAGCAGCGGTGCAATTTCCTAATATTATCTCCCTCACTCACGTTTCATTCACCCCTGGGACAGTAATTGAGTAGCTACTCGGTGTAAACCCTTTGCTCTGCACTCCAAATGGGAGAGAAGAGGCAAAGGCAATCAGTAGTATCACACTTCAGCATGTCTGGAGAAATTGAGGCACACTCACATTCAACGTCTGCAGCTATTTTGGGTACCTTGCTCATGGCTTTTTTCATTTATTAATTTGTAATCAGTTAGTAATCTGCAAGTGAATTTTCCATGCTAATCCACGACTGTATAGTTTCTGTAAAAGCCTTGGGTGAGAGTTGTTGATGAAATGCAAGTATATTATCTGGAGGGTCTCAGCCATGGAGCTGAGTGCTGGCTCCTTCCTTACTCTAATCGCTGAGCATTTCTGCATCACAGTTAATTCTGCAAAAGCCACATCGACTCTTCTCTCCAGTAGGACTGATGCAGCTACTGCTTCATTAGCTTCCCTGTCTGTTACACAGCATTACACCTCCAACGCACTGCCATGTTGATAGAAACTGCTCAGGTCTAAATACAATCAGAATTTTCTTTGATTATTATTTAGGTTTTAAAACCTGGTGAAGAAAAATTCTGAAGCGATTTTGGTTATGAAATAATAATTTATAAAAAAATTAGTAGTGTGCTTTGGAGAAATGCTCTGTTAAAGAGTAACTTTATAAAAAATGGAATAAGAAAAAATAATCTACTAAATCTGATGTTCTGATTAATGTGAGGAATACAAAAATGACTGGATTATTTAGCACAGTGAGAAATAAACTTGGAGAAAGGACTTACTTCTACCAGAGAGACAAAGGATGTAACTTTTTTTAAGCCTTCCATTTTACCCCTGAAACAGGCAGTCATTGACTACAGCCAAATAGTATTCTTTACTTAACTACACATTCCTCCAAACTCTCTATAATTAAATAAATAACATTAGGGCTTTACTTCCCTTAATGCTGGTATGGAGAATTGCCTGCACAATTTTATTAGTCTGAATTATTCAGACTAATTAGGAAAAAGGCTTCAAAAATCCACGAGCAATTTAAAATTTTGAATCTTTTGCATTGGCACATTTCGGGTTCATATTTTCAGCCTCAAGGGACAGTAACTTTTTTTTTCCAAATGAGATTCTCAGGTAATAGCCCAAACCCAGCAGTTAGGGTTTAAAGAGAAAGACCAAAACCTGCCTGACTTGCTCATGTGACAAGTGGAAGAGTGATGAACAAGGGAAGAATCACAAAGGACCCTGACCCCGCCTGCACTAGCACTGAGTGGGCACCAGGCTTGTTTCCCTCAACAGTGAGGAGCTGAGGAAGGCAGAAAGAAAACAGTCTTATTTTCAGGCCTAGGGTCCTCCTCAACAAAATGAATCCTGCCCACATACTCCTTTTGTTTCTTCTTGTTTCTGACCCTACTTTGTGAAAGGTGTGGATGGCAGAGCACCATGGCTGCTTCTGCTCAGCGAAGACTGTCCCAGCAGCTGAATGTTATTTGTGTCCACACATGCCCTTCATTCACACTTGCACTGAAGCAAAACCACCTTGCAGTTCCTGCTGTGCACTGTGCAAGGTTTCACAGGTCACAGCCAAAGTGTCCTTCTCATACATTCAAGGGAAAAAGCCCCCAAGACTTTTACAGTAAGTAAGATGATCTCTTTCCTCTGAGAGTGGCAAGTCTGCAGCTATTCAATTCCACCCAATAAATGGGAACCATATGACCATAAGGTGAGGGAAAGCACAGCTAGTTTACATTGCAGCCTTTCCACCAAACACCTCTCCAGTCTTTGCATGGGGAAAGCTTCTTCTGTGAATGCCAGACCTGTTCACGGCTTGGGATAGTGCCAGAACAGATGTGGCCTCTTTTGTAGGTCCCAGCACAGTTGTCAAGTCTCTCTTTTATTGTCCTTTTTTTCCCCTGGTTTCTGTACCTTGCACATTTATTTTCCCTCTCAGCCTTTCCTGAAGTGTACTTTTCTTCTCTCTGTGGATTTTACCAGTTCTCCCAGTGCTGGTTCCTAGTCAAGATTAAGGCACGTGCACTCCTCCACTCCAAGGAGTGCCAATGACAACTGTCATTGCGCATTAGGGAAACTGCACCTTTCAGGGGGGCCTAATCCCAACCAGAAGCTAGAGCCCAGCACCACCTTTGTAACGCCTGAGCTGCAAATACCCTGGAAACTAGCTGCTAGCCCTGAGAGATGCCCCTCCAATCAGTCACCTGACAGTGACAGCAGAAAAGAGGTGAAAGCACCTTTTTCAGAGGCTGGCTTTGAACAAGATGCCCTACAGTACATCTACTAAAGTACATCTGCTAACTTGCAGACCTGTTAACATAAATGTAATGGGAGGTGCTATGCCTCGAGTTCACACTTCAACTGTTTGCACGTAGGTCCACTAATGGTCTTTAAACACAATGTTCTGAAATGCAGATAATACCCACACAGCTCTAAATTACTGACTTAGGGAAGCTGGGATGGTGTATCAAGGGATGCACTGTGTTTTATATGCCCTCTTCTGCTATTCTTTAATCCTCCACAGAAAACAGATTGCCAGACTAGCTAGGTCTGTACAACTGTGCTTACACTGGTAGTTAATTTTCAGTTGCCCTTACAACTTCAGCTGGCAAGATGTAGAGCCTTACTCCTGGAACTGCTGCTATCTGTACAGTGGGATCCTGCCTCCACCAAAAGGTGCCATGGACTGAACTGGGCACTGCCAAGGAAGCAGAGATGAAATGTGCCTCTCCTGTCAAGCTCACTTACCCGGGCAGAGCCATCGTCTACATAAGGAATCTGTAGGCAGTTGTCTTTCCCAATTTGCATGGTTGTCATCCTTCTCATTGTGTTTTCATACGCTTGTCCTCAACAGACAAAAGGTCTGCTCTCGCTTCTCCTGAAGTCACTGGGAACCCTGCCATCAAATCCAGCGGTAGCTGGATCAGGGCCAAAATGTTAGCCACTCTGCTTCCCCTTAAGTCATTCCCAAACAATACCTCTTTGATTACATATCAAGCCTGAGGGGTCTTAGTTATCTTCTAACCCTCCCTTTTATACCTCCAGTATCTATGGATTCCATAGTGTAGGCAGGAACTGTTTGAACAGAAGGGTCTTAATCTTCAAAAGTACTTTTCTTCCCCAGCCATGTTTTTCCTCAAAGGGAGTTTGTTGCTAATTCCTTTGGGAACAAGATGGGGAAAAATGAAAAGGAAATGACAGAGGTCTAAAGAGAAGCTGAAAAAAAACCCAACACAAAAACAAACAAACCCCACAGAAAGATAGTTTCTGACATTTCAAAACTAATAATCAAATTCACCAGGAGAAAAAAAAAACCTGCTCACATCGAACATGCTAACTTTTAAAATTATATTTGACCTAAATATGATACAAGCGACCAGAGTAAACTAGGCTAGATTTTCAAGGGAGTTTGCAATAGAGGGCAGTAAAGAAGAAGAAAAGGGAATCCCATTTATTTAGGTAACTGCACAGCCTAACCAGTCCAAAATAGCTTCAGCTGATTCTGAGAATCCTCCTAGTCTTCTAAATGGTAATTGTGTTCCCCTTTAATTAGAGACTTTGATAGTTATACTCTTCCATAAAGACAAGCCGTACTTAGAAGTTTAGTTTTCAGCCACAGAGGGAACCACCACACCACTGTGTATGGTTATGCCTTACAAATGCCACTTGGTAAAGGACAAAATGGCTACAGGAGACAATCAGTATGACTCAGAAGACCAAAACAGGACTCCGTCCAAATCACGTCCTGCAAATAAAGTCCTTGTGACTGGAAAACTTTGGTACAGAAGTTAGTATTATTTATAAAAACATGGAAAACCAACTCTGCTGCACAGCTGAAGGGCTTTACTACAAACTGGACATACAGCAGATTTCCATATAGAATCACAGAATCATAGATTGGTTTGGGTTGGAAGGGACCTTAAAGATCATCTAGTTCCAATCCCCCTGCCATGACCAGGGACACCTTCCACTAGACCAGGTTGCTCAAAGCCTCATCCAGCCTGGCCTTAAACACTTCCAGGGAGGGGGCATCCACAACTTCCTTGTCTATACTTAAGGTGAAATATATTCACTGTCCACATAGGACAGATGAGACTTTCTTTTTGGTTTTGCAAAATGTGCAAATATTGTGAAGATAATGTGACAGCCATGCTAAGTGATACACAACTCCCCAAAAGGCCAGGCATTACAAGAGAGCAGAAAGTGCTATCAGAAAGTGGCACTATATTTTACTCTTCCACCAAATAGCAGGTGAATAAATGAACAAATAAATTCAACATAAAATAAATTAACAAATAAATTCAATATAAAATATGCACATATTACTACTGGTTTGTTTGCTTGAATTAAAAAGTGGCTCTAGGATAGGTACTGCAACACATCAGTAAATAACAGTCTACATAGAGATGGCTGACAATGACATCCAGGAGCTGGATTTGGGATACTTTTTTTCACCAACATTCACTTTGCTACCCTATAAAACCAAGTTTTTTAAGTAACTCATCACTCAGTGAGGTTGTGGGAGCCTTCTTTTCCCGACTGACATTCACTGAAACAGAACTATTGAGGGGATTTTTAGGACATTGGTCTCCCTAATAGTTGCTAAGAAGATGGGGAATGGTAAACATGAATGTGCGCAAGTTCACCTGTTTGATCTATGTGGAGAAGACCATGAATGCCTGAAGAGCAGGAGTAAATCCTGCCTACCCGCAGCCACCCGGAGACACTGCCATACATCTCAAATGGGGTTTCTATGCTGGACTAAAATACGTGTCAGCGCAGAAAAAGCTCTGAGAAGGACTTTATGAAGAGGATCCCACACTTCATGCCAACACTGCAGTTCTGGTGGCTCTTGCCCCCACAGACACCCAGGAAGGGTGGATTTATTCCTCGAGCCCTTTGTGCGCAGTCGGAGCCATCCGGGTTTGTGCCTGTGTCCCCATGCAAAGGGGCTCAGGTGAAACAGCGGATTAGCCATGGGGTTGCACAAAACCAACTCCTGAGCTCTAATCCCAGTTGTGCTGTTAATGTACCGGGTGACCTTGGTCAAGTCTATTGGCTGGTCTCTGAATTTCCATATCTGGGGGAAAAAAAAGACTGCTTCACAGAGGCACTGTGTGCGATACACAACTGATGCTTTTACAGCACGTTTTAAAATATCATGCACCTGATTTGCCTTCTGTTAGATCTCTCTTGTAGGAGTTTAAGTACAAAAGGCTCAAAGTATGATCTGTGCTCGTTCAAGGCCACTTTAAACTAGTCACAGTGGTGTAAAGGGACTTATACGGGAATAAAAAATGAGAGTCACATTCAACGTGTGATCCCTCGAGGCACATTTACCAACCATACCACCACCTTTTACTGCTTCTTATCAAGGCTTAGGAATAATGAGGTGGGTTTGTTATTAGAAAGCATGTCTTTCTGCAACAGTTTTAAAACAGATTTGTATCTGGATAAGGAGGTATGTCAATTTGGCTCATTTCATAATCGTGAAAGCTGAGCTACGAATAACCCTGAATGAAGCCAGGCGGATTGCAGGCTGCAGCTACAGGACTTTCAAAACAGTTAGGGCAAGAAGCATCAGCCCTGGGGAAACCCAGCAGCCCTATTTATGCTGAGTAACTATTCACTGACTGAAAAGACTGAAACAATAAAGCTTATTTCTCTCCTTGCTTATTCAATGTTCACCCATTTATCTTCAAAGCTGAAGAGAAAAGATTAAATCAAAGAGCAAAGTGCTTCTAGAAACAACCCTTATATATGTGTTATATGTCTATTATATTATATGTCTATTATATGTCTGTTTTATGTTATGTTATGTTATGTTATGTT
>NW_010291686.1:0-238 GCF_000700745.2 Antrostomus carolinensis | reverse complement strand
TGGAAACAAATACTGCTTGCTCAAAAACAATGGGAGCAAGACTTGAAAGCTGGTGCTGGATCTGTTCTCCAAATGCCAACGCGGAAAAAAGGTGGGACGCAAATAAGAATGTGGAGGCCCAGAAGATTTGGGAGCCCAAGAAGAAAGTATAGTTTGAAAATGGGGTGGGAGGCCAATACAAAAGTGGAGACCATAAAGGGTTGAGAGGTGAATGAGAAAGAGGAGGCCGAAAAGGTGT
>NW_010291685.1:10588-19813 GCF_000700745.2 Antrostomus carolinensis | reverse complement strand
CGGGGTCCTGTGCCCCCGCCCCGGTCAGCGGTGCGGGGCTGCGGCCCCGTCAGCGTCGAGGTGAAGCAGGAAGGTGGTGCCTGTGCCCGGCTGTGCGGGTTTCACGGTGCGGGGCACACGGCACCCGAAGTGCTGTGTCATTGTGCGAGGGAGCTGGAAACAAGTGCGGGAGAAACTTGCTGCACCTCGGCTCTGGAGACGAGAATCGCTGGGGAGGGGAGGGGGGAATAACGTGGGCAAAGAACATAACGTGCTCTTCTGAACCTCGTCACCTTTGGAAGCACAAGTGCTTGTGTGTGGGTTTGCTGTTCATAGGTACAGATGTATTGAATGACGGCATGAAATCGCTACTTCAATTAAGCAACTCAGCGTCCTTTTACAGATAAAATCTTGGAAAGATCCCTGTTAGGGCATGATTGGTTTCTGTATGCTCTGAATTCTGGGAATTGTCTCAAGCTGTGGATAATTAGAAAAGTTATAAAACATGATGGATGCAATGTCAGGGGTTTTTTTCTGTAATGTCTTCATTATACGTGACTTTTTTGTGTCCTTACAAGCCATAGGTGTTCTGAATTTTTTTGCACTTACTGATGGAAAAAGTTATTAACATAGTTATGATGATGGCTAAACTAAGCTGAGAAGACTAACCCTTCTTTTCCATATGTGTTTCCTAAACAGGCAAAAAATGTTTATTTTATTTAATGTAAATTCAGTATTGGCAGGCGGGATGAGGGAAGTCTTTGAAGAGTGCTTCTGAACCTTGGATTGGTCAGAGCACTGAATTGCTGTTACAGAAAGTGAAATTAATTCTACTTGAATCCAGTTGTACTATCAAAACCAAGTACTGTGCAAACTTCCTGGGTAGAACAGAGAAAAAAAATAAGAACCCCGAAAGAGGCTTATTTAAATCTTCAAGTGAGATAAGAGTGTTGAGAAGTTATGAAGAATGTTCAGGGCACTTTGAATGTTATCGTCAGTGCTTAGGAATAAATACATGCTCAAACCCATGGCAAATTGTTGTTCTTTCAAATACCCTTTCTGTGCAGCAGCAGAACTTTGTGTTCTATTACTCCTTTTTTTATCCAAAGGAAATTAGATAATGCAAACTTACACTAAGGTGTAAAAACACTGTCTTTTTGAGAATTTCTTGTATTCTGACTTAAAATTTTTCTTCAAACAATTTATCAAATCAAGTTTATGTATCAAAAGCAGATGTGTCTTATTTTTATAGGATGATTTATTTGAAGTATAGCATAAGAGTAGCCTGATTCAAGTGTATGTGAATTGGTCACTAAAGAACTTTTTGTACAGTGCTTTTCAGAATGTAGAATGTAATGTGTAAAATGATAGACTTTTAGGTTTTTTATTCTCTATTCTGAAAACTGTTTTTGTTTTCCTTTCTGAAGTGCAAAATACAGCAATCTGTGATTAGTTTGTTGTTGGGTTTTTTTGTTTGGTTGGTTTTTTTTAAGGAGTCCAGCCTGACAAGTTTACCAAAATTGCTTGTATAATTTTGGTGTATATCAGTAATGCTTAATGAGAGCAGGCTCTCAAATGCTCTTACTGCTTTCAATCCCAGATAATGCTGTATAATTTTTTATTTTTATTTAGTCACAGACCTATAATGTAGGAATAATAACTTCAGTATGCAGTTCTGGGGTATGGTGTTAACATACTGATACTGTAGAATATGTGAATATAATTTACTGTAGAGTATGAGAATATAATTTAGGTTTTACTTTCACTCTCTCCCCCTGCAGTGTGGAAGATGACATGGGCCTTTTTGACTCTCCTTCGCTCAGTGTGATTTGCAGCATGTTTTCAGTCTGCCCAACTGACCTTTTATGATTGAAGCTGATGTTTGTTGAGCTGGATACTAGTTGATAGGACTTTTTTTTTTTTTTCAGATTTGTAGATCTATCTGAGCTATTTGTATGTTAGTAGATAGAAAAGTTTGACTGTGTTCATTTTAAACTGTTTTGTGCTTTTCTTTTTGTATCTTTGAAATTCAGATAAATGATGAGTGGTAAAGCTTTTTTATTTTGACCAAAAAAAAAAAAAAAAAAATCCATTGCATAGGCAAAGCTTATTGCAGATAGAGAGTTCTAAAATAAAAATCCTTCCCTTTGAGCAACTATCAGTACAACTAAATTAAAATAATGCATTTTTTTTATACTGCATTTTTTTCTTCACCTTTTCTTCCCAGTTCCTTCTTTTGCTGTCCTTAGGACCAGTATGATTTCTATGCCGCTTCATCTATTCCCATTATATGATTTGAGTAGGGAACTTTTAATTGTAATGCCTTTTACATGTGTGTGTCTTTAATAAGCTACAAATGGTTTTTCTTGTCCTGGTGAATCTCAAATATTAATTTTGTTGCCTGTCAATGTTAGAAAAAGGAGAAAATGCAAGGACCAACCTTCATTCTTATAAACTTAGTTGTTCACAGTGAATTAGTTTTTAGTTTTTTACCCTACTAGCTTTTTTTTTTCCCCCCATACCTCCTCCAATGTTTAATGTTACTTTGAGCTTTAGTGTGGATGAGCAGCAGATCGCTTGCTGAATTGTAAGGGGAAGAATAGTGTTAATCTCTTTAAATATACTAACAGACTTGAGAAATACGAGGTCATAAGTGTCAAAATTAGAGTGCTTCTTATTTTGGTAATATTAGAAAAAACTTGGTGTCTGTCAGTAAAAGAAAACTGAGAAACTGTTTCCTGGTGAAGTAAACTGACTTGTATTTACACAGCGATTCTGAGCCTTCCTGATTTTTCATTTTTGTTATTTTTCTAAACTAACTACTTTGAGCGTATCTTTTTTTTTTTAATAATGAAGCATTAAGTGGATGATCAGGAATTTGTCAAGGGTCATGTGCCAGATCATAAGAAAAATAGAAATTAATTTAGCAAATGGACATTTAGTGCCTTACCTCTCTAAGGAAACAGCTTCTGCTATTGTGGAAACCCAGAAGTAGCTGGTTATGGGTAGCAACTGCTGTTTGTAGATGCCTCTTTCAATTTGCCTTTGCTTCTGCATCACCAATATGTTTTTGACCTTTATCCATAGACTGTAAGCATCTGATCTGAGTGAGCTGAGGACCTGGGTGTATGTGTTTTGGCAAAAGCATTTGATACATAAAAAAAAAAGTGTTTAAATACAAACATGGAATTGTATACTTTTTGTTGAACTTTTTAAGTACTTTGAGGAGTCAAGTGCTCAATACTGCTTTCTTTTTTGCAGTGGTGCTACAGCTTGTCCATTTATGTGCAGTGTCCTTTATGAATGTATAGTCCTGCATGCCATGATTTGAAGCATGTAATGATTTTTTTTTACCAAGTTGCATTTTCACTATAATTAAAAAAATTGTGGGGTTTTTTTAGATCTTTCTTTTAGAGCTTTTTGATCTCATAACCACTTAAATATCATCCAGACTTTTCTGTTAAAGAGAAATTTGTTACCAGCCAAAGTCTACTTTACCCAGAGGCTGAGCTAATCTATCAATGAGACATGGTACCAAAACAGAATATTTAGACCTCTTTTTCTGTCTTTAGATTGGACTGGTTTAGATGAAGATGAAGATGCACACGTCTGGGAAGACAACTGGGATGATGACAATGTTGAAGATGATTTCTCCAATCAGTTAAGGTAATTTTATTTTTAACTTACTGTTCTAGAAGCTGAGTAAAATGTTTAAAATGGCATTGTTTAGTTAAGATCTGAAAGTTTGAAATCTTATTTTGAAAAATAGAGATCTGAAACTGAAATAAATGAAAGCTCTGCTTTGTGCTTTTCTATCTAAAGCCTTTCAGAACCAGACTTGAGGGATTACAGCACAATTTGAAGTACTGATCAACATTTCATCTTTTCAAATTGTACTGTGAGCCCCAAAATATGCCTCATGTCACCGACATGTTCAGGCTTTTGTGGTGTTACGCACCGTAGTACAGAGATCTCTGCAAATTGTGATACAGTTAACACTTCTTCAATTTAACGTGAATAAATCCTTTTCTAAGGACTTTCTACGTGTGTGTGAAAATTCTCAATTGTAATGCAAAGATTAATGGCGAGGGATCCAAGATTATCTCTTCTGTGCTGTGTGGTATGCAAAATGTGCTGGTACAATTTTTTTTCCCTATGCTTTCAAATAGCATTACTGTTCTTTGCCCAAATGGACAAATTTTCCAGAGATCAGTTATCTATATCAATGTTAAGGTTCCCTTCTTGTGTGCGATGAGCATGCTGTGTATGAGCAGCAATAGCAAAGGAATTGTTTATAACATCCTTTAAAAAAAGGAATTGCAATTTGGATACCTCTAATCCAGTTGTTTAATCCTCTTTGTCACTTGTAGTTTCATTTAATCCTTTACTGAAGTGTAATTATATTTTAAATTGTTTCAAGCATCAATACAAACTCACATTTTATAATTAATCCCTTGGTTTGCTGCATGAGGAGCAAACTGTCTGTAATATAGCCTGATTAAACAGTTCCTGGGTTGAACTCCCTTATTGTACTCCAGTGAAAGTAATCTTTTATGTAGAAGATACAAAAATAGTCTTTGGTATAGTTGTTTTTTATAAGATTGAAAAGCAGTTAAACTGTAATATTGGAAAACAAGTTGATATGCGGTGAAACAGACTTTCAAGGGGTAGCATAATTCTTGATAAACACAGTTGATCTTGATAAACCTTTAATAACTGTGCCTTAATTGTAGCCTGTAGTATTGGTGACCATATACTAGTGTTAAAATTATAGTTTGCAGTGTTGTTTGCTTGCAGCATGTTTTTATTTCATCTTTAGAAAGAAAATGCCACAGTCCTCCACTTCTAAAATTCCACTACTAAGCATGTGAACTAATCTGAAATATTTTTAGAGCTCTGCACTACTGTATCTAGATACACGTATGCTAAGACTAGGAGATAGAACAGGATGCAGTTCTGGCTGGTGTGTTTGAAGGCAGGTGAGAAGCAAAGTGAAGACAAAGCAGGAGTGATAATGTTTGCAGTTACAAACTTGCTGTCCTGACCATGACTAACTGGAACAAAGCAGTCCTTTTCCCTCAGAATTGTTCACTGGAAGGTTTATTGCACCAAGTTTTAAAAATAGTGCACTCTGGTATATTTATTTAAATACATACAAAGAAAAAGCTGAAATTATTTGGAAGTACATGCATTGAAATCACTCAGATCAGTAGCTCATTTCATTTAAGGAAATCTTGAGAGTAACTAGTACAAGATATTTTGTTTTTTCTAACGTGTCTGAAGTTGTTGCAGACTCACAGGTGCTGCTTTGTGCCCTATAGTTGTACTCAGCCATGGTGGGTCAGGGGACAATAACTATGATTAAAACAAGTATTTGAATTTTTCACTTAGAAGTCACTTCTAGTGATCTAAGATACTAAGCTGAAATTGAAGAACTACAGAGTAAGTGGGGTTGGGGTTATTGGTATGAACCAGAAAGCAGTATGCCACGTTCATGTTCTAAAGTGATTGTATATTGTGCAGTATATTTAATTTTAAAAAATTCAAATGTCTGACAGGTTTTTTGGGATGTTTTAACGTACCTTTTTTTCTATACAGAGCTGAATTGGAAAAACATGGATACAAGATGGAAACTTCATAGTTTTTGCTGAATATGGAGTGGTTTAACATTGAACTGTGGGATAGACTATATTGAGAAAAGAAGAAAAGATGGAAAATGAGAAGACAGTTCACTATCTACTTGGATTTATTATTGTTTTTGTATAAAAAATAAAGTTTTTAATCTTAGCCTAGTTATACATTCAACCTCTACTAAACTGGTAACTTGCATTTTGGTTTGAAATGCCTTGTGTGGCAGAATTCATGGACTTGCCTAGAATGCTACTAATGCTCTTGCCCTGGCTGATGCTGTTGCACCAGCTCCCGTCACGGGGAACCAAATAAGCATTACAAGAGTGAACACTAGTGAATGTTTCTGTCATAGGGAGTGTCGAGATACCAAAAAGAAATAAAATACTTGTATATTCCAATTAAAATGCAGCAGAGGTAGAGAGGAGTGTTGGAGACTGATAAAGCTTATTTTACATCAAGATTTTATTTCATAATGGGTCAGGGTTTTGGTTTGGTTTTCTGTTTTGTTTTTTTTAAGTAATTTCATATGGGTGCCAGTTTGATAGCCTCAAAAAATAAAAACCGCTTTAAAGTGCATCTTGCAACAGCAGAAATCCAATCTCTCCAAACTTGTCCTGTCATTTCTCAAGCCTGTCAAAGAGGAGACCTCTGGAGGTGAGAGAAGTTCTGTTCTCATGCTTATTTAAGCCTAGGAATCTCTGCTGAAATTGCCTCCAATTTGCCAGCTACAGCAGTTCATCTGTATCACACATATATGCCTGCTGAGAACGGAAATCAAACTTCCAACTCATTTCATGGAGGCCAACAAATAGTTGCCAGATAGATGCAGCAGTAGTGGCTGGATTCGATTACTCTGAACTAGAAAACAGAAGGTGGAAATTACAAAACCTATTACCAATTCCATGAATCCTCCCCAAAGGAGCTGTTAAAGCTGGTGTATGGAAAGACGTAGGGAGATACAGTGATCCTGGACCTGTAGGCCATGGTTGGAAATTAATTTATTTTCTTTATCAAAGGGACAAATATGGCTGCGTGCTCCTGGAATTTGAATTAGCTGCTGCTTTTCTCGGCAGTTCACTGTAGAGAAGCAGAGATGGAATTGTTTTTTAAAGTAAGCTTTCAGAATAAATGTATTAGTTGATGGACATGCAGTAACGGTATTAAATACTTCAACCTTGTTAACTAAATAACTGAATATCTTGCATTGTAATTGCATTTAGTAATGCAAAATGCTAGGAAGCTCCTCCCCAAATTATTTAGGTGATGCTATATTTACGGTGCAGGCAAGATTTACTGTCACCCTTACTGCTTTCTGAAGATAACTCTGTAAAGACTGAGAACCTTCCGTTGCCATTGGAATGTTTCTGCAAAACTAAATGTTTCAGATGTTGGGTGCATTCAGTTTGTCCAGTTCTGTTGGGAAAAGAAAGGGAGACCCTTCCCACTAGCCTTGCCCTATGTTCAAGTAGCTGACTTGTTCACATTGGAAGGTGTGGCTCACAGCCCAATTCAGTAGAATACAAAGTTCTGGAGTTCATATTTTGACAAGTAACAAATAAAAAGTCTATGTATTGAGCAGCAAATCGCGATGCAAACACCCTCAAGTTAGTTGGGAGTTCAAGAAAAAAGTACCTTCAGTGCTGGTGTTCGTAACACCTCGATATTGGGAAGCTGGGTAATGAGACTGACCGAAAGAAGATGACAAAAATCACGTAAACCTCTGGTGCAGTCTTTGGGTAGAGACGGCCGCTTTCCATTACAGCATTCTGGAAACCTCCCTAAAGCAGCCCTGTCCCATCAATTGCTAGCACCAGGAGGAAGCCACTGAGGCAGAAAAGCATCTTTGCCTCAAGAAAGCTTGCTTGGGTTTTGCTGAGCCACAGTTGTCTCGTGTTAGTGTCTATTTTTTGCTTTCTTTGCAAAGCAGAATTGGAAGGGAAGTGTAAGAGCAGAATTAGAAGGGAAGTGTAAGCTGAGGTAGTCTGATGGATCTGCACTCTTGCAATAATAACCTTCAGCTGCTAGTACATGACCTGAAACCCTGAGCTAGAAAAAAAAAAAAAGAGCACTCTTGCTTTGAAGGTCGGTTTGTTGATAGGCTCTATGTTTAGCTGCCTGCATAAGAGAATTTGCTGTAAAGGAGTAAACAAGAAGTTACAATGCAAAATGCTGTGAGAATGTAGCTTATTGCAAAATCAAGCACTTCATGGAGTCTGGTGGCATGTATAATTACCACTCTATTCATTTTTTTTGCCCTCAAGTTTATTGCATGGTTATACAGGTCCTCGCTTTCTAGTATAAAAATGACTTCGGAACGTTTCTTTTTCTTGTTTCTTTCTAAAATTTTTAAAACCCAACTGGTTTTGAGACTGAAGCTAAAGACTTTTTTTGCCTTTTTTTTTTGTTTTGTTTTTTGTTTTGTTTTGTTTTCATCTTTGAGAGGTTTGGTGTTCTAGAAGGAAGCTGAGGTGATTCAGGATGTCACCATAGCAATTCATCCTAATTCACCTGCTATACAACATTAAAAGGAACTAATCTTTCCATGTACTTAGATGCTTGAGTTTTTTAGATTGGCCATGCTGGGAGAGGTTTTCTTTGGAGGTCTTTCCTGGAGATGTTCCAGTGATCCCTCTTAGCTGGGGAATGCATTAAATGTGGGAAGCAGGAACGCTTTGGAGGTGTGAGGGAGGACACATTGAGAGAAAACAGGTATTTGGGAAGCAGTATCTGCAGCCTGGCAAGGTTGGGAATGTGGTGGAGAGAGAGAAGTTTGGCAGAGATCTGAGTGCGGGAGGGGTTGGGCTTTCTAGTTAAGAAAGTAGGACAATGTGGAGGTGTGTGTGTGTGTGTGGCGATTGGGTGTGGACTGCTGAGTAGTCTGTTCCTCATTGTGGGAAGGAGATTCAGGTCATAAAGAGGTTGATGTTGTCCTGTGTTTGGGGACCTAACCTCCTCACCAGCCTGTCCCTCAGCCATGCTGTGGGACCCTTGGACACAGTGTCACTAGGCTGAGCCATGCTGGATGGAGTGTGTGGCACATGTCTGCAGCTCTCCTCTATGTGAAGACTGAGGTAGCGTTTTGCAGTGTGGGGAAGGTTGGCTTGCTCTGGCCTAGATCCTGAGGATGTCCCAAGGCAAAGCACTGTTGAGCTAACTCAGAGGAAAGCTCTGAAGGGTCCCCAGTTGCTAATGACTTTGGTGCTCTCGCTTTACCTTGATCCTTAAGAACCTATGCACATGTAAGGAGAAACAGATCACAGGGAAGCACACCAAATGGTAAGCAGGCAGAATTAAGGCTGTCTGGAGAGCCTTCAGTTCAGCTCTTTTGTCCCAGACTCTTGCAGTTGTTTTCCCATCGGGTCCCTGCCTCCCTCCGCTGGCTTGCACAACGGCACAGACTGCTTAGGTACTTTCTGTTCCTGGGTCACGGTGTGTCCCGTTCCTCACTTGCTGCACCGTGTCCATGGCGTGCTGTCCCGGACGAGTAAGTTTGGGTCTCTGTATCGCACCAGTCTGCGCGCTTTGCAAATGCTCTAATACATTTTCCACCATCCCTGGGAGACGGGGAGCTGTTTTCCCCTCTTTGAAGTGTGCACTAATTTTAAGTGCTCGGTG
>NW_010291685.1:0-10552 GCF_000700745.2 Antrostomus carolinensis | reverse complement strand
GTATGTAAAATGCTCTGCACTGCTCTGCACGTTCAAATGTTTCTTTAGCCTGTGAGTGCTGTGCACGTTCAGCATTTCTGCCGGTCAGGATTTATGGAGTATCAAGTCAGCCACCCAGAAAAGGAGGAACACGCATTACAACCTTTGCAGCTTTTGTAAGGAATGAGGCAAGGACTTCACAAGTCTACCTTTCCCTGCTAGCTTTTTCTTGGAACTTTTTTTTTTCTTATTTTTTCTTGAACACTAACAAGGACTAGTAAGTCCCCTGAGGGAGGGGGTGAGTATGGGAAAATATATGATCATAAAATTAAAGACTCTGAGAATACATATGCATGGGAAAAGGAATTTATATTGCACAGAGCTGCAGTTCCAGCATTTCCTATCTTTTAAGTGTCTGACTTTGCAGCCCTAATAATAATCTTCTAATGAAGGTATGATTTTGTGTTTGCATAATAATACAGCTAAATTTGATTTAATTCCAAGGCATGCAGGGAAATAAGAAGATTGATGCCCAGAAAGTTTTTGTGATGGAATTTTACTAAAGAATGAATGTTATGTAACATTTCAAACACACTGAGATCCTTCAAGATGAAGTGCATGATATAAATGTAAAGTATTTGCAAACTGTAATTTAGCAACCGTTTTAAAATCACAGTCAGTATTCCAACCTCTTACATGCGGTGGGTGAGATTCCTTTGTCAACTGAGAGCTAAGGGCAGTGAATGTGAGATTCATTAAGTAATTATATATATATATAATTAATTTCAAATTAATTTCAACAGTTGTCTTCGACATTAGCAACCAAATTAGGAGACCAAAGGCAAGCAGTAATGTAGCTTAATACTTTTAATAAATGAAGGCATTTGAAGTGATTTACATAAATCTGATGATAAGCCCTCATTTAATGGGCTTCCAAATGCTCCCCACCTCCCCTTCCCCTTCACCTTTGCACGTTTCGGGATGTGGCCGTGCTCTGCATCTCCCTGGCTCTCTCTTTATGTTGTGCTTTTCTCAAATCCTTCCTATGTTGGCTTCATAATAAACAGTGAGTTTTTCTGGAATTTCTTAGCAAGAGCTGGAGCCTTTTAATGCCTCTGAATCTGCAGCACTGGGAGGTTTGGGGAGGGAACGGAGCCACCACTGACAAGGACCCCAGGAAAATAAATGGTGGAGAATAAAAAAAAGCAGATGAGGGTATTGGGGGATGCTTGCCTACAGGCAGGCCGGGGAGATGAAAACCAGCCCATCAGCAAGTGAATGGGTCACATGTAATGCATAATGACCAGCCCTTTTCATCTTTTCTGCAGTGAGCTGAAGGCTCTTAATGAAAAGGAGCAGGCACTGGTCTGGGTTTACATTGCACCTGATGGCGGCACAGCAGCTCTGTGACTCACCCAGGATGCGAAACCAGCCTTGCCACTGGCCTTGCATTCCTCCTGCCATGAGCAAAATGAAAGCACTTCCTTCCCGAGGGAGCTGGTAGCCCGTGAGATGTAAAAGGCAAGACAGGGCAGCTGGGGTGGGCAGTGTTTCCCTTTCTTGTGGTGTTGGTTTGCAGTGTCCGAATAGGATGCAGTGGAACTATACCATGCAAGCCTCTAACATGCAGAAAGATTAAAAGGATGAATTTCCCTAGTCACAGGGCTGTTCAGCGGTACTGTCAAAGTGGCAGTAATGTTGGGACCTTGTTTTTCAAGACTTGGGTAAATGAACTGATGCTATACAGCCACTTCTCCCTCAGGGAAAGCATTGAGGTGGCTGGGTGGTACCAGCGAATCCACAAAACAGAGGTGTAATGATTCTGTTTGTGCTCAGCTCAGTACAGCTTTCTTATGCCAATAACGATTGGTTCAGGTCAGAAACGCAAAGAGATGTAAGCTTTAGCTGAAGAGTTTGATCAATCTGATTTTGAAGTATTTAAGATGTTAGCTCTCCTCCCCCCTTCCCAAGCTGTCTATTGTGGCCTCTGTGCAGGTGAGCTGGTGCTTAAACTGGCTGAGCTGAGACCCAAGCATGTTTTCTTCTTGGCCCGCAGTTTGCCATAGAAGAGAATCCCAGCAGGACTTCAGGGCAAACAGGAAGCTGTGGCAGCAAGAGGTCAGATTAGAAAAACCCCTTTTCTACCTGAAGGTTAAAATGGGAAAGGATGAAAATCACTCCCAAGCAGAAAGCAGCATCTGAGAGGGTATGTGAGCACATCACAGAGCATTACTGTTGAATCACTGTAAAGAGGGATTCACTCCAAATTATACATGTGAAATGGCAAGACCACTAATGTAACCAGTAGCGTAGATGGATCCATTAAGACTTTTGCTTCTGTAGCTTTTTAGGGCATATATTTTTTTTTTTTTTTCCTAGGGCATATTAAAAATGCAGAGAGTGCAGTACAAAGCAGAACTCATCCCACAGGTACGAGCTCAGTTGTCTGGCCCTCCTGCCACAGGGCCCATCTCCTGAGTACTCGGGGCTGCAGCCAGGTTTGCCTCTTCTGTCTGTTCAGAGCTGGGTTCCATCTGCAGCTGACCCTAGGTACCACAGAAGAGAAATGGGCTGTGCAGGTGTGGCAACAAGATGGGTGCTACTGTGTGTTGCCTACTGGGAGCCTTGGCTTCAGCCTTGGAACGTGACTTTCTCTTGGCCTCTGACTTGATGTTTCACAGATGAAGCATTGGGTGCTAAGAAATTTAGAGGATTTCATAAAAAATGTGCCTTGGATTCTGTTCTTTGTTCAGCTACTCTATGATCAGTGTCCATTAGAAGAGAGCAAAATACTGTTTCATTGCCTGTGAGCACGGGTAAGATTACATTGGTAGCATACATCTTTCCCAGGATGTCATTTGTAGGCATTACTAGGCTGAAGCGTGCCTCATTAGAGACTGCCTGCTCCCCTTTGTAGGTGCTTGATGTCTGTATCACAAAGAGGGTCTGGCATGGGGTAAGCCTTAGAAGTATTACAGCAGTTAAAGGAGTAATTATAAAACCAATGGGTAGAGATTTGATTGCAACTTGATGGAGTTGCAGAAACTGTGTGACTCATCTTAAATAGAATATATGTATTACAGTTATAAATAGACTCCTTTTTTGCAGTTGCAAGGACGTATATAGAAATTGCTGTTCTTTTTAAAAATAACTTTGATGTTATACAGGTATCTGGGGCTTGCAGGTTACATTGTTTGTTGAAAAAACATTTCAGCAGTAGCTTTCTGTCACACCAGGCATGCATGGTGCTTTTACAAACACAGCATCAGACATGGCCCCCCTGCCCTGAGACTCTCAGTGAAACAGAAACAAGGCACAAGATACGCTGCAAGAGAGGATGGAGTGGGTTGTGATGGCCACTGGTAAAACAGCACAAATAATGGATGTTCGGGGGCAGGCGAAAGAAAGAAAGAAAGGAAAGAAGAGTCTCTTGAGTGAAGAGGTTAGGATGAAGCAAGAGACACCCTGGTTCAGCTTCAATGGATAAAATGGACTGGATCCAGGTTGCTTCTGGATTGAAAAGGCTGATATGAAAGGAGCAGTCGTCCTAGCTTGAAGAACAGCATCCCAGAAAGGTATAGAGAACTTGGTAATTTTGTTTCATCTGTGAGACAGCTGGGTGGTGATCTGATCATAGTTCCCAAGGTCCTTTATGGAGAAGAAAATTGTCCCATAAGGAGAGGGCTTTTTAACCTCAGAGGGCAGAGTAAGACTGAGGGACTGGAAGCTCAAATTGGACAAATTCAGGCTGTACATTTTTACAGCAGGTTCTGAATGGAACCATTGAAAGATTTTTATCCTTCAGATGTAGTGGTCTGTCCACCATGGAGCTGGTAATCAAGATTAGGCTTCTTCTTGATGCTTTGTGATGGCTGAGCAAGAGGGTGTAGGTGTGATGCAGGAACAGCAGTATGGAAATATAAACATGTTAAAGGAGATAAGTGCAGTTGTGCATTCCAATCCATTCTCACCATAGCTTTCCTGTTCTCCTTCTGCTCAGCACTGCAGTGATTTTTGCTGTGCATTAATGGTATGCAACACGAGTTCGTACTGTACCATCTCTAACTTCTTCCATGACAGAAGGCACTAAATCAGCTAGTCTGCCTCCCAGGTCCTTATCTCCTTCTACTTTAGTTTAATTGATGTCAAAGGGTGTTTCAGTTTCAGACTGGTGTAGGATCAGAACCTGGAGCCTGAGAACATGGAATAAAAATGATCTTCAACCATGGACTTGAGGATGAACCACAGGGTTGTTTGTGGAGTATATGGACTAGCTCCTCAGGCACTACTGGACTGCTGGGTCTTTCTGTGTGTAGGAGGCATGAGTCTGCTTTCACTCCTCCTTCAGAAGACTGCAGAGGCAGGGATTTAAGTACAACATAACTAGATTAAATCTCCTTATAAACTTCCAAATTACTGAGCAAAGTGTACAAATTCTCAAGTATTTGATGTTTCCAAGGGGCACTGATTGGAATCCAGTGGCTGGAGTCCATCCTGTTGGAGCTGTTTTGTGAGCTTCAGCTCTGTAAATTGGGAATGTAAAAGAGATTTTTCCTCTAGGAAGTCATATTAGCAAGAGCACTCAGGGAGTTTTGCTGAAGCCAGCTCCAGTAGATGGAAGAGTCTCATACTGGTCTTACCTTTGTGATTTCCACAGAGGTTTTGAAAACAGGAGAAAAGGGTGGGGAAGAACCACAGAACTGACTCAAGGGAAGATTCCCCATAGCAAGAAATGTAAATATTCTGCATATTGACAAGGTAGCTCAAAGGTAAGTGTCACAGTACAAAAACACCTTAATTCAGTGAAGGTCTCGCATGCCTCAAGAGCATCTGTAAGAGGTCAGCCCAGAGGGTCTGTACCTGGAGGGGTCAGCTTCTAGGAGAGCCTGGCTGGGAGGAGCACCGCTACAGACAGTTTCCTGTCAGAAATGTGCCACTAGTGTTGCTGGCAGGTAGACTCGAGTGTCCTGTTTTGAGTGGGGAAATGGTCATGGAGGAGCATTTTTCCCCTCATGGGAGGATGTCTCCATAGTGCTAGCTGGTGACTTTTATAGCTACGATGAGCGATGAGCAACAGTGATCGTCTGAGGCACTTCAGCATCAGCTCTGTAGTAAGCACCGCTAATCGTCATCACTGATTGCTCTTACTGAGACTTCAAGTGATTGGAGAAACTGCCTGACATTCATGAACAGAGTTGAACCTCTTCAACCTACTGCTGGAAAATCTTGAAAACAAATATATGGTTAGCTTGGGAGGGGATGGGGTAAGTCAAATACTGTGTTAGTAGGTTTGGAAAAATGTATTAGTAAAGAAAAAAAGTAATTGTAGAGGCAGCAAAAGAGACGTGAAAATGCAAAAGAGGTAAAAGCCACAACAGCCACTGAGCTGAAGAGAGTAAGAAATGTTGAATCCAGGCTGGGACCACCTCAGAGGCAAAGGATCCAGCATTCCTCAGGGAGGTATGTGTTGCATCAGGATGAATGCTTATGCCAGATCCCTATGCCTGAATGCTGTAGGTGTTTCACCAGTGTCTGGTATGCAGAGCAGGACTAGGGCCTGGGCTGTGCTTCTCTGCCAATATGTTAACATCTCTGTTTTAAAAAGTGATGGCAAGCTCCCAGGTGGATGTCCTTTGGGGAGAAACCTTCCTCTAGGTAGATACTTCTCCTGTAGGAGGGTGTTCTGGTTTTGCTTACTTTGAAGTATTGCAAGTAGTTGTTGGCTTTCCAAGGACACTTCATTGTGTAAGCCATTGCATGTCCCCGCCTGGGCACACCCTGTCACATTAGCCAGAATGTCTCCAGACAGAAATTTTTATTTTTCAGAAAATTATTTGGTCCCTGAAGCCAAGAATCTCTGTGGGAATCTCTGTACCATGTTGAGCTACATGTTTCGGATCTGAGATCAGGATGAAGATGGAAGAGGGTGGGAGACTGTACAAAGGTTACTGGCAACTCCTTAACCTAGTGCAAGGAGTGGCTGGGTGGACGGAGGTCCCCTTCCACACCTGTACCTACCACCCACCAGTGGAGGACCTGTGCCCTGGGGTGCCAGCCAGACCCACCAGTGATTTGCCAGGCAGAGTCTTTCACTCCATCACTTGTCATGCAGAGCTTCAGCAGCTCCTGGGTCTATGCTAAGGAAATGATTTTTTTTTTTAGGAATCTCACACTGCCTATTCAGGAATTTTTTTGCTATTTTAACAGCCTGAGACCCTGTTGGTCATTTTTATCTGGTAAAGGTTGCTGAATTTATAGCTGTGTAGTTCTCACTATTTTTAATCACCTAATACTTAATATATCTGAAATTTGTATCTTCTCATAAAAGGTACCTCATGTTTTGCTTTACCCTGCCAAAACAGACTTGCTCAGGTTGCCAAAGCTGTCTTGTAACAGGCTTACAGGCTGCAGGAGAGATTCAACCTCAGTACAACCCTTACTCTCCCAGGGACCCAACCCAGATGGGTCCGTATTTTGTTACACTTCCTGTGGACCCTGCACCCTCCAATCTGCCATCTGTCCTTCCACCTTGGTCAGGGGATTTAGTAGATGTAGTTGCCCACAGACTTTTCACTTCTACTATGCAGAGTTAAAAACTAGGCCCTACTCAGAAATGGGACAAATTATGTGGAGGGGTATTGGACCAGAGAAAGGGAAACAGAGCTCTGGGACACCAAACAGCAGAGAGAAGCTGCAGGCTTCCCCCAGCTGCCACCTCGGAGGGGGCAAAGGCAGTGGGGCAGGAAGAAGAACAGACCTTGCCTTCTCAGCAGGGTCAGCACTGTGATAACACAGTACGCTGATTTTCAATATTCCACTTAACTGCTACCAGTGGCACTCTTATAATAAGCAAATAAGTGAATTACATGCTATTAATGATCACTAAAAATTCCCGTAAGACTTTCCTATTAAAGTGGTCTTTCATGTTATCAGGGGCCAATACTTCTCTTTGATAGTCACCCATTGCTTCATTGGCTTTGAAGTTGCATTTCTGTTTCATTTGAAATAAAACTAAGCAGAGGCAATATTACAATCCCAGGCCTGTGTTTGTTTTCATTGAGAATGCATTAACATTTCAAGAAAAAAAAAAATCTGCCTAAAAATCACCAGGTGATCACCAGAGCGATGCTCCAATAAGGTTGTGAAGTGACAAGGTGGAAATCCGCACTCCTGATAATGAGATGGAAGTTGAGTAACAGTAAAAAGAATGTACATAAAACAGGAGGTGTGCAGAGCTGCATTACTCTAAGGGCCATCGAATCACACACACAGTGTCGGGGAGTTGGCACTGCTGATTTTGCTGGAGATTCAGCAATTTAAGTAACCTAATCAAGTGTCATAATTGATTGGAGGTTCATTTCCTCTCTTGGAAATCATTAAGGGTGGTCATAGCTTGCTAAAAGCATTTAACACTCCCCCCACAATGGAGCGAGGGTGTTTCTCCCTCTCGCTGACAGAAGGCCATTGCCATCATGCGGCTGAGGAGCATGGTGGCCAGCAGCTCTGTGCCACCTGCTATTCCACCCCTAAAAAGGGGTGCAATGCCCCCACACACGGAGGGAGCCCTGCTGGGAGGATGATGGGGCTTTCACGGCAGCTTTGCCAGCAATTAACGAGCTGCACTTGATGCCAGCGAGGGATGTGCGTTGGGAAGGAAGTGTCCTTGTGCAGCGTTGCTTCCTTTGTGCAAGAGAAGAGCCAAGACATTGGGACTTTATTATTCAACCTGATGAAAGCCAGAACTGCTCATTAAATGCTCCCCCCCGAAGCTGACAGCCGGCCCATCCACCCCCAAGCTCTGCACAAGGGGTCGCAGGGAAGACCTGACTTCTGTCCTCAGCCACATGTGCTTCTGGGACCCTTCAACCCTGTGCCTGCTGGGGACCCGCTGCACTGCTTGCAAGGGAGATGGGAGAGGCTGAGCCTGTGAAGCCAGTGCAGCCCCACGTTGACATATGGGTGTTTGCATTTATGCATGAAAAAGAAGATGTTTGAGGGCAGAGGTGCCCAGGTTTGCACCCTGCATGAGTGGCAAGCACCATTGGTGTGAACTCACCTCTTGTTCCTTCCTCCCAGTGACTCTTGCCAAAGTGCATACCTAAAGCTGGGCAGCAAAACCTGCCCATGGAAAACCACAGCTCCAGCAAAGGGGATCACCATTGCAATGCTCTGTTCAGATCACAGACAAGTTCAGTCATGTTAAATGCTTCCCGTTTTACACGTAGAGAGCAAAGCATTACTTCTTTAATGTGTTTTGAAATAACCTTTCTTGGATTTAGCACATACAAGAGAGAACAGTCTCTTAACATTTGGCAAAAGGAGTATTTTAGTCCATAGGAAAGGGTTTTTAAATTTTATTTTAAGGAGCACTTGGAAAATAGTCAGCTTTATTTTTAAATGAAATGTAAGCAATGTTAAAAAGCTACTATCCTTGTAAATCAGAATTTCTGACCTCCAAACGCACAATATGATCTCCAGTGAGCAGATTTCTGCGGGCTCTACAGACTTACTTTCACCAGGTAGCTGTACTATTGTATGCTGCCACATGCCCACTGCCAACTTAGTGTAATAATTGTAATCAGCCAAACCAATTACAGAGTGACAACCTACTGTACACACACTATTCTAGGTATATATGAAGGATGTGCTGTTAATGTTGGTAAAAATCCTCTGTTTCCACAGCAGGAAGAAAAGCCTTCTTCACTTTTTTTTTTTTTCATGCTTCATTTCAGTGAAGACTTAAATACAGTTGCGTTTTTATTTTGCACCTTGGAAAATATTTGTGTTTTAAAATAATACATTAAAGCTTTGAGCCTGAAAACACTAAGGCAAAAGAGTAACTTAATTTGTACATTAGGGATATTTTAGTCAAATGGTGTAATATTTGAAGAATCAGATTTTGAAAAATAATGTACTATTTTATGTCGTACCACTATTAGTGCAAAAAATTAATGGATGCATTATTTAAATCAGGCATTTAGATAGAAGCTTTGCAGCTTGGCTGTTTTTTGCTATCATATTGTTGAAAGAAAGAAGTAAACAAAATCTGAGGGAATGGGAATTGAAAATAAGAGGGAATGAACTGAAAACATGTGAAATGTTCAAGATGTGAGGCACACCTGCTTCAACCTGAAATGTCCCAGATTCAGAGCAAAGGCAATTTTCAACCTTCCCTCTGACCCAGGATTTAGTAAAACTCTTGATCCGTCTTTTCACATCTAAAAAATCCTTTCATCATTTTGGTCTCCATCAACTTCAGAGGTTAAAGTTTCCCTTTCAGCTTTGATTAGCACAGATGTGGCTCTGTATGAGTAGAGACCCCGGTTTTATCCAGGACTGGCCTTTGCATTCAAACTCAAAGGCCTTTTCTTCCAAAGCTCACACACACCAGTTTGTTTAATGCTCTGGCTGTTAAGTATAGTCTTCAGAGAGAGTGCTTGGGACTTTGCTGCGGCAAGATCACTTTTAACTAGAAGAGCGAACGGTCTGTGGCTTCAGCCAGGACGGCAAGCTGCACTTGGGTGCTGGAAGGAAGCAGCTGAGGTTGGCAAGGAAGGCTGCTAGAGGAAACGCAGCAAACCTTTCCCATGGGGAAATGAAATATTACCCCACAACGGCCAACAACAGAAGTGTTGGGTTAATTAGGTAAGTGAATCATGCCTGCTGTCTGATGATATCCTACACACAGATAACCGCGTTTGCTTCTGGGAGTGATTCTTACTAGACCTTTTATTAGAGAGCTAAGTAGCTGGTAATGGGAAAATATACCACCTGCCTCCATCAAAAGCACTTCTTGACTCCCTCAAGATTAGATTTTGACCCCAAAGTTGTGGTACCCTTTTCTTTTCTTTTCTTTTCTTTTCTTTTCTTTTCTTTTCTTTTCTTTTCTTTTCTTTTCTTTTCTTTTCTTTTCTTTTCTTTTCTTTTCTCTTCTCTTTTCTTTTCTTTTCTTTTCTTTTCTATTCTTTTCTTTAGCTGCTATGGTCGTGGTGTCTATAGGAGGGGTTCTAGTGCAGAGGCTGGGTCCATAGCACACTCCTTTGGTGCTGAGGTGGGTGAGCTGTAGCTTGGAGCCACTGTGGAGATGCAGTGCTCTTGAGTGGTTAAGTGGTTTCTGCCATCATCACCATAATTTACTGGAAGCAAAATGAAACCTACATTTTTTTTTTTAAATCCCCCATTAAAACACCTGGCTAAGTAACTTTTATTCCTGTCACTTGTGTTGGGTTTGTGTGTGTGTGTGTGGGGTGGGTGTTTTTTTTGGTAGTGGGGGAAGGGCCACCTTGTGAGAACGAAAAGTTCTCCTGGCTCCAAGGCAGAGACCCCCCAGCCCAGGCTGGGCCCATGAGCACTAGAGAAACACCTCTGCGGATCCATATTGGTGAGGGGAAGGACTGTCCTGAAAAGAAGTAGGTGTGGTACCTGGAGGAGAGGCCACAGACCTAACAAAAGATGACCATTGGCCTAATCAAAGGACAGACAGACAGAGAGAGCTTCGTGGCCCCAGGAAAGACAGAGACCCACACCCAGTTCTACTATGTAGAGTAGGACAAGACAAAGTCCCCTGCAGCCC
>NW_010291684.1:0-5961 GCF_000700745.2 Antrostomus carolinensis | reverse complement strand
CAGTGCCCAGTACAGGGGGACAATCACTGCCTTGGTCCTACTGGCCACTCTATTGCTGATACAGGCCAGGATGCCATTGGCCTTTTTGGCTACCTGGACACTCTGCTGAATCATGTTCCGCTGCTGTTGACCAGCACCCCCAGGTCCTTTTCTGCCAGGCAGCTCTCCTGGCACTCTTCCCCAAGCCTGTAGTGTTGCATGATACTGGGATGCCCAGCACATTACTAGTTTGCGATACCCATCCAACACAGCAGCCTGTGCTGTTGCTGCTAGCAGAATAATGAACATTTTGCTGAAGTTTCAGGGATATCATGGGCATTAGAGAAAAAAAAGCAAACCAAAAACATAGGCACACACATAGAGAGAGATATTTATGGAACCAGAAGAGCGGCCCGGAGGGATGTGGGACACCATCCTGCCCCAAAGAAGCAGGTACATGACACCTAGGCTCCAGCTGAGGCAACTACAACCTGTCCCGCCACGTGTATTTTCTGAGTGGTCCCAAATCAGAATAGCAGAAACTCACGCTCAGGGATCATCCTGATACCAACACTGAGTGCAGGAATAATGACCAACACCAAACCAGCACAGCACAGCCACTCTTTTCATGACAGGCTCACCCAACAGGAACCTCACTATAGTTTTGGATTGTTCATCTAGTGATAAAAATAACGGTGTTACTTCCTTAAATATACCGTGCAACAGGACAGCGTGACTAAGACGGACACAGTAGCTTTTTCTCCTGGGTAAGAAAGGCTACAGGTCTGTGATCGATGATGTTAAAAACTGAAAAAGATTTTGGCAGAAAAGACCTCTGTTATTTATTAATTGCTTGTAATATCAAGATGTTTGCCATAAGCCTCTGTAAGTCACCGTGTCACTTAGTTTCTCTCGCTGTTAAGAGTGTGACTATTTGTTAATACAGGGGAAGACTGTACTTGTTATGCCACTGAGTAAAGGAAAAATCAAGCTTCCACAGCCATCATACATCTCTGAAATAAAATAGTAAAAAAAGAGCAAAAACCTAACAAGATTCTCTGTGTTCTCTGGTGTCAGGCTGAGGAACTGTGCTTACCCTGTTTCTCCCCAGTATCCAAAAATGGTCCACGGTTTTCCAGGGCTTTCAGTGCTAAATGAAAGCTGACTGCAGAAAATTCATTGGTAAATGTTTATTAGGGATTGCCATTCTAATTTTAACCTCTGGACATTTTTAGGGCCAATTGAAAAACAAACAAACAAACAAAAAAACCCCAAAAACAAAAACCAAAACCCAAGAGACCAAATAATCCATATACGGATTCTCTCCTGCTTGTGTTATTTCAAAAGTCATTCTGAGATTCAGGGATTTTATTATTATTATTTTTAAACCACTACTTTAACATCTTGTACTGGAAGCAATGAATTACACCACAATATCAGACCAGACTGTGCGAGAAAGCAAGCCTCCTAGAAAGGAAGGAAACAAGGATTCCCATGGGAAATAACAGTTTCTTATACAAGTACTTCACCAGTATCATAATCCACAGTGGGGAGCAGAGACCCCTACTTCTTTGCCTTTCCATGTTTCAGGATGTGGAACTCTAGGAACACGGAGTACCACCCCATGCCAGTACACTCTGTATAAACTTTTCTGAGTAAATATCTCCAGGCTTATATGGCTCCGTCAGTCTCTGCAGAGCTGTTTCATCCATCCAAACTCTCCAGAAGTGTTCAAAAAACTTCTCCTCAAGCCTTCATTGCATCTTCATGCATCAAAACCAGATACACTATTGTGGTTCAACAGTAACTTTCCTGCCCAGGTCCACTCCTTCCATTTCTACCAGCAGAACAGATCATAAAAATCTTAACAGAGACAACTGCTAGAGCCCTACCCTGTGCAGATCAGACTGGCCAATGTTCACAGCAGCAGCTCCAGGACAGACTCTCTGTGCAGCTGGGATTACCTGCAGATGCTTAGCACAGTGGTACATGAGGACATACCGTGGACTAGAACTAGTCCAAGATCTCCAGGTAGAAGCACAGACACATGAAAGGCAAGGTGTAGGTCTACTGGACAGTAGATGTGTTCTTTGTTTTCCTTTCCATAAAGGTAATTGCTTGGGTACAACCCAGACACCCCAGGGGTTTGTTTGGGATAGTTACAAGGCCAACAGGAAAAAAATATAATAAATAATAATAAATTTTAAAAATTGGCCAGCTCCTGGGGCAAGCAGCTGCCTGCAAGGATAAACTGCACTTGCAGATAATAACGTGCTGTTGCCAAAAGGCTTTCCCCAGTCAACACCTACCTTTATACCTGTGCTAACCATGTCCAAACAAAAGGAGTGAGAAGCAGCATTCCTGGGTCTCACAACTCTGGCTCTCTTGGCTGTACTATAGCCTACAGTCTTCTCTTCTTCCAAATTATCATCAGTCCAAGTAACACATCCTTAATTTAGCCTCCTTCCCCACCCCTACAAGCTCACCACAGGCTGATGGAGTCCCATAAGCTGAAAATGTGTCTTTCTATACCTTCTGAAACCAGATTCTTCAATTTGAGCCAGCCATGTCACCTGTTGTACTAGCCGCTTCTTGTTTTGCTCTACCTGCTACATGAACAGGCATTAAACGGCGTTTTCTTTTTAAAAAAAAAAAAAAAAAAAAAAGAAGAAAGTCCCCTACTGCAAGGCTGCAGGGTGTGCAAGAAGGCAAAGTGTGATGGCAGATGATGATTGTGCAAGAGCTTGCCTTTTCCCTTGGCCTACAGCTCAGAAGAGGGACTGTTTTCTCGGGAAATCACCCCTGCATGTCTGGGTCCAAAGGAGTCCTTTCCTCATCTCACTACTCCCAAAAGTGATCGGCAGCCCTCTACCTTTCTAAGCCAGGCACTCTAC
Source organism: Antrostomus carolinensis (assembly GCF_000700745.2). Taxonomy (NCBI): domain Eukaryota; kingdom Metazoa; phylum Chordata; class Aves; order Caprimulgiformes; family Caprimulgidae; genus Antrostomus; species Antrostomus carolinensis. The sequence goes on along the minus strand of NW_010291684.1, from coordinate 3,088 downwards.
ACCACTTGAGAGCTATGTGCAAACCTCATGAAGTTCAACAAGGCCAAACGCAAGGTCCTGCACCTGGGTCAGGGCAATCCCCAAGCTCAAACACAGGCTGTGTAGAGAATGGATGGAGAGCAGCTCTGAGGGTGCTGGTGGATGAGAAGCTCAACATGAGCTGGCAATGTGCGCTCACAGCCCAGAGGCCAATAACCGTGTCCTGGGCTGCATCCAGAGCAGCGTGGGCAGCAGGTCCAGGGAGGGGATTCTGCCCCTCTGCTCCACTCTCCTGACACCCCACCTGCAGTGCTGCCTCCAGTTCTGGGGTCACCAACACAAGACAGACACGGACCAGTTAGAATGAGTCCAGAGGAGACCACAAGGACAATCCAAGCACCTCTCCTATGAGGACAGGCTGAGAGAGTTGGGGCTGTTCAGCCTGGAGAAGAGAAGGCTCCGGGGAGATCTTCTAGCAGCCTTCCAGTACCAGAAGGGGTCTACAAGGAAGCTGGGGAGGGACTTTTGAGAAGGGCAGGAAGTGACAGATCAAGGGGTGATGGCTTTAAACTGGAAGAGGGGAGGTTTAGATGAGATCTGAGGAAGAAATTCTTCACTGGGAGGGTGGTCAGACACTGCCCAGGTTGCCCAGAGAAGCTGTGGATGCTCCTCCCCCGAAGTGTTGAAGGCCAGGTTGGAAGAGGCTTTGAGCAACCTGGTCTAGTGGAAGGCGTCCCTGCTGATGGCAGGGGGGCTGGAACTGGATGATCTTTAAGGTCCCTTCCAACCCAAACCAGTCTGTGATTCTGTGATCTCTTCCCTTCGTTTGAGGCCTTGAACAGGGTACAGGGACAGTGTAAGAAGTGTGGTAGCCTATAGATAATTATGGGATCTCTACACAGTCATTTTGTAGCTAGACTCAACTACAGCAACACCACAGACATACTCAGAGGCAGATCTACAGGACCAGAATATAGGATACAGTGATAACTATGACTTGGACATCTCAAAAGCCAAATGCACTGTGCACCTTTCCCGATTTCACAGCTGCTCCCAGCACCCACATTGGCATTACCATAGGAAACCATCTCAGAAGATGCTAATGCTGGGGCTGCCAAAGCTGATCCTTCTTCTCTGGGGGCCTCCCCTCTGACACAGTATTTCCTTGACAATGGAAGAGACCATGGCAATTCTCCCCAGAGAGAGGATGTTAGCACAGGCTGAGCCCAGCACCTAGACACCTTATTTCCAATCTGTGCTGGCATAAAACCTTGTCTTCCCTCTGTCAGAGCTGCAGTTTGGTTGCTGAGGTCAGAGTTTGGTTTGTTCTGAGGGTTCCCTCCCTCTCTTTTTTTTTTTTTTTTTTTTTAAACTATAAACCTACAATCTCATAGCTCCAAAAATAAAAAGCTACAGCAGACAAAGACCTTCACACAACAGCAAAAACTTAAGGACATCATAAATACAAAAGCATTTTCTCACATAGTAATTCAAAACCTCAACAGTACCAATAAAGTGGCAAAATAAAATCTTTAGATGAGCCTAGGTTGTTAGACGCAACACCAGTTATAAGTTACCTGAGAAGTTACAGCTCTGTGTTGGGGGAAAAAAGTGCCACCAGCTTACAACATTTCAGATTCAGTTCCTCACTTAAATTTAAGATCCCCATACTAATTCAATTTGCCACATACCAATTTGCCACACAATCCTCTTCTCACCAGCTCCAAGTTTTCTAACTATCGCTACAATCTCTAGTTTCCTCAGGTGAGCACTTTTTTTCCATATAACAAGTCTAAGACGTTTTAGCAGTGAAAAAGTAGTATTTTCCATAAGATAATATTATTAACCATTGCAAGATAGGCTAAAAATCAGCAGTTTAGCATGTGAAAGCAATCACAAGCTGGTAAGCGTGAGCAGCAGGAAATACTGGAGGTGAAAAGCACAGACAAGTCAGGCTTTTGTTGGGAAGAAGCAGCTTGACTTGCAAGGTAACTGATAGTTTTTAATCTTATCTAGATGAAGGTATAACCCAATTATCTTAACTACCTATTAAATATTCCACACTTGGTTAAAACAATTAAAATGGCAAACATCTGGTTACAGGGTGGCCATCCTCTGACACTGAACCCACGTACACACAAATATTCCCGTCTTCAAAGGATGTTAACCCATTTGCCTCTGAACATCAGTACCATTTGCTGTCCTCAAAGGCAAAGTTGCTATTATCTGTTTTAATAATATTTAGTTGTGGACTTCAAACTCCTAACTTTTCTTTGGACACTTGTTTTTGTTTCCATCAGAGTCACTGGCTGCATATAGTTCAAATTATTTACATTACAGCAGCTTTCCACATCATACTTGTGTGACACTGCTCTTATTTCTTCAGCACGCTGCAAGCTCTATCTTTTTCTTTAGCACGATTCCTTCTCCCCCACCGCCACAAAAGCCTGGCCTGTTTGGGGAGGGCTCCTGTACTCTCTCTGCTTCCAACTACCATTTGCAAGGTCAGCATTATTATCCAAACAAGAGAACAAAAAACGCACCAAAAAAGCACATAAGACTATTTCTTGGTACTGACTAGACTCAAAATCTGCCACCAGCAGGTTCTACTGAACAAATGCTGAATTTTACATTAAAAAAAAAATATATATAAAAAATTGTAAATGCAGGAGTTCACTCAGGAGAGATGCTCACAGATATGCACAAATACACTGTCAACTTAAAACAGTTCTTGCACACACCGTTATCCTCCGAAAGGTAGAGCACTTCTTCATACTGCCAAGTCAAAGCTACTGCAATCAGTAACTAAAAGACAGGCTAAGTGCTTTTCCTGCCTAAGCAATTTATGCTTAAGTCACCATAATCTATGCAGAAAATGCAGGGGAAAAAGTCAAGTATGACTTAATAAACTCTTGTCGATTCCTGTTCCAAACAGGCTTGCTTTTTTCCTGCAATTACAGACAAGAGATTTTTTTCTCCCCCTACCACTTTCGGTTGCCACAAGCAGCCTATTGTTTGGATTTAACCACGCAGCACTCCTGATGCAAACGCACAGCTCGTGTTAGCACAGAATCTCAACGTGGTGGGGGTTGGAAGGGACCTCTGGAGA
>NW_010291683.1:0-610 GCF_000700745.2 Antrostomus carolinensis | reverse complement strand
TGGAGGTCTTTTCTAACCCAATCTATTCTATCATTCTATAAAGAGAGTTGTGAAGAGCGCAGCTTCTCGTTCCTTTTTCCCCTCGGAAGGAGGGTATTTCCTTTCCTGCGCCATGGTTACAGCTACGCCAAGGCAACAATGCCTCTGTGTCTATAATCCTGAATCAGCTACAGTTTGGGGTTTGGTTTTTTTTTTTTCCTGTCCCTCAAGAGGAACTGATATTTTCCAGGAGCTTCCATGGGTGTGATCACATTCATATAAAACCTAAACAAGTAGTTTGAAAACTCCTGACGGACAAGTTTGTGAAAATGCTGCTGTGACATTTGAGTTCTTAAAGTAATTGCACGATACGTTTATATCATAAAAAAAAGCTACCACACACTTTGTAATTGTGCACTCACAATGCTACCTGGCATTGCATCAGAAACGGAGGGAATCAGGTTAAGATGAGCAGTGTTTAAATCTCACACTTCTGGATCTCAGCACTGAAAGGAGAAAGGAAAGGACAGGCACCCCCAAAATCCTCCTCACCCCATTCCCTCTGCAACTGCTGCTTCGAATGAAGCCGACAGGCAAAATTCACGTTCCAAATATTGCTGAAGCCCTTGAA
>NW_010291682.1:3871-21715 GCF_000700745.2 Antrostomus carolinensis | reverse complement strand
CCAACATTCTGTGATTCTGTGATTCTGTATCTTCTTATCTGTGTTTTCAGTATTATCAGCCTTCAGTAATTGAGACTTTTATATTCTGATTTTTATTATGTCGTTTGTATTGTACTAGGATTTTTTGGCCCTATTTGGCCTAGACTTGGACCTACTTAAGATGATGCATGCAGAAAATACAGACAGACTTCAGATAATGTACAGTCTTAGCAGACAGCAAGCATATAAAGTAAATGTAGAACTGTAGGGAGGAATAGACCCATGGAAATTGCTGACCTGTGAGCAAAAAATTAAAGAACTCTGAAACATTAGGGAAAAAGAAAAGTATTCTGCCTCCTGGAGGCTAGTAGCATTACAGTACGTGGGTAGCATCTAGATCTCAAAGCCTGTATTTCAGAATTTTCATAAGTTGAGTAGCTGGTTTAGTCTGAACTCACATAGTAGTGAAATGACTCTGTTCTAAAAGGGAAAACCAGTTAGCAGTTGTCAAGGACATTGACTTGTCCTGTTATTTCCCAGTTCACTATCAAAGCCAATTAGAGTCTTTTTGTAACATGGTGTCTTTTGTATTTTAATGAATTCATCATCAACTATGTATGCCCCAGAGTAATGGTGGTGAGAAAGGGATTTTCACCATCAGACTGACTGAAGACTATACCACTTCCTCCCAAGTGAGGCTTTAACTGTTATTATCTGTGGCTCCAGCCTTGTTACATGACTGGGTTTCACTGTGTGCTTGTGTGGAAAATAATAATATGCCAACCCATTAACTCCCACTTGCAATGAATGTGCTGAATACACCATCGCAGAACTCACTGTGCTTATCAAAGATAGCTTAACCCAATGTGGGTGCTCTCTGAACTTCTGTATTACTGATGTTTAGTAGGTTGCTCTGTATAAATATTCTTCTTATTTGCAACTTCTTGTAAAGTTGATTGTCTCCATTTTGGAGACTCCAGGCTTGATATACAGAAAAAGAGTAGATTTTTAGTACTGAAAATGAGTTGTGTGTTTCCTTGTGGTTAGCAAAGTAATTTTTCTACACAAGGATATTAAGGATACTTTTGAAAATGTTAAAGCGGGAGTTATGTTTGGAAGTAGATGAATGACAATTCCAAGCGCTTCTTTAGCTCTTTCTTATTTTAACAGAGGCTAACCTGCTAACAAAGAAAGCAACCATAGGCAGTGGTCATCTGTAGAGCTGTAGTTCAGCAGTGGTTACTATGGAAACCATACATGACCTACATTTTACCAAAAAGTGATACTGTTTCTATGATTTTTTTTTTTTTTATGAAGAACACCTATTGATTTCTACTGCTCTCTTACATTTTTTACAGATTGTTTTACTCAAGTAGTATTCTTAGTTTTGAGTCATAAGTGTGGAATGGACACACAAATCTTGGAGCAGAGATACCATTTCATTGTTACACTGCTACTTAAAATTAGTAGAAATTGTTACCTTTGCTGGCATGTCTAATGATATGTTTTTAGAAAGAAGTAACACAATTTAATTAATTACAGAATGCATTATAATAATGTGTTATTTATATAGTGACCAGTGTATGGTCTATAATGGTTTACAGTGGAAAGGCTCATTCTTGTGAATTTATCTATTTGACTGACATTAGAAGTCGGTAGGCTACTGTATGAATAAAGTTACTCAAACTACTAGACTTTGAGTAAGCATCAAAAATGCTTCTGCCTTTAGTAAATTCAGATTGTTGTTGCCATTAAGGAAGCGAGAATTCTCTCAAAAAAGTGGGAATATACTGCAAACATTAAAGAGCAGCTGAAGAGATGACAGTGTGTGACATCTGAAATAAAGCTTGAGTTGGCATTTTAAATATACATTTCTCACAATGAGATTAACACAGAGGGGTAAGTGTTGTGCTAGAGCACGTGTCTAATGAAATCATTAAATGTTGTGATTTGTCTAGCACTTCAGCATGCAGATGAGCCAGGCCTGGATTTTCAGAAAATTTTGTTAAAACAGATCTCCAGAGAAAGGATTTACATTTAATGTTTTTTAAAAGGGTGTCTTTGTTGGTATTTAGATAAAAATCATGTTCTACTGTGAATTGTTTATTGCACTTTGTACTGTGAAGGAATCTTTACTTGCACAGAAATTAAGGACAGAGAAAAACTAAAATATAGACTTCTTTGGGACCAAATATATTTTCCCTCATGACTTTATGGAGCACCTGCTAATTACTGAAACTCTCTCTCAATAGCCATCAGAGTCTATCATGACATTTGGTGGGACTACTAGAGGCTGAGGTGGGACTATACAGATCCGTAACTGCCCATATTTGTAGTCCTTCCTTGCTATTTGCATGTACAAGATCATGTGCATTCTGCAGCTGATAATGGAACCACCTCCTGATTTCTTGTATATTTTCCACTTTTCTCTGCCCACACATCTTTCATAGCTCTGTTTATTACTCTGAAGTTCATACAGCCTGCTCCGTTTGATCTATACTGCATGGCATGCTATGCTCCATCGCTGTAGTCATGTGTTATTAGGTTAGCTACCAACTCATTTTTTTGCATACCTCAAAAAAGAAAACATTTTTTTTTACCTTCTTTCTTGCTCCAGAAAGCTCAAGTTGTATGCACTGTGTCTATCTGCACACACTGATACATGCAAACAGCAGCAGTACTGTTGGCAAGAAATACTAATTACTTCTGTAAAACAGCTAGTATTAAATGCTCTTGGGAGTTGATCTACTTTGCATATATGATGTTTGCAGACTTCCTGTATCTTGATCAAAACCTTTGTTTTCCCAAAATATTTTCATCCTCAAAATCTTAAGCATGCCTTAAATAGAGAATAGTGCAATAGCAAGTGTTGCATCACTGATGCTCGAGATCATAGCAAAGACAGCATGTAGGAGTTGTACGCCCAGAGAGCAATGGCCTGTGCTGAAGGAGAGTATGAAAATTGCCAGAGGTATGTCTGGAGTCTGTACCAAAGCTGCTTCGTAATCACGTCATTATGAACTAGCTGTGAGCACAAAATAGCTTCCAGGCACATTTGAAGTGTCTCTCTACTGCTTCTGGCTGTAAGCCTGTCTCCAGCTGTGCTCAATTTTCAGTGACACAGAAGAAGGTTAAAAATGATCAGTCAAACCATAAAATCAGATTCTACATTCGAAATGTTGAAATGAATATTCCCTTCTGATCCTCTGCAAGTTGAGCTGAAATACTGAACCAGGATAAGATTCTGATGTTATTTTAAGGCAGGATCACGAGTGTTAGGGACCAGAACGGAAAATGACATGAACAGGCATTTGTGATGGCAAAGCCAGAACTGTTTCTGGCTTGTGCCACCAGTCCCTTCTCCCTTTACCACAGCCATGGCCACAAGCATGTACTATGGCTTGAATGTTTCTTTCAAAAACTATATCCAAAAATGTCTGTTAGAAAGATGTCAAACCTTGCTTTAAGGACTTCAACAGATGGCAAGTCTGTCACCTGCCTTGGTAAGCAGGATTAATGTTTAATTGTCCTTGCTGCTACTGAATTTTCTTCTGTTCAGTGAAAGACAGAGAGGTTTTCAGACTCCCTGTTGTGTCAGAGCAGAAGTAGCTCATGTGTACCAGAAATGTGCATGTTGACGATGTGCTCAAAGGTTGTATGATCATTTATACTAAAAAGTCAGGTCTGCTCCTCTGAAATATAAAATATTTTTTATGTTAGTCAATAATTTTTTGCAATAATTAAATATTTTGGTAAAATAACTTCTGTGGCTTACTCATACATGTGACTCACATGCTGTTCTCACTTTTTTTTTTACCCTAATATGGTGATTGATTTCATTTCTGTTTATTCTGTGAGTGTGCATAAGGCATCACTAATAGTTTGATAGAAATTCTAAAAGTGTGTTGGTATCATTTTAACAGTAATGAGACATGAATTTCATTTTTTTAAGGACAGATTAAGGAAATGTCTACAGACTGAAAACATGATTTCAGAGGTCTAAAAATCTCCTGAGAGAAACTGGCGTTCTTTGAGATCACAAGGTCAGTAGTACAGTAGCAGTTATTCACATGCATATGTCTATAAAATTATGCAGGCCCAATTTCAATTTTGTACGATTTGGTGGTACAAAACAAGATGTTATATCTTACATTTCTGCAGAGATTCTATTAGCAATTTTAGAACCACATCAGTAAAAAATTCCAATTTCCATCTGCAACTTTATGTTTAAAAATACTTTAAATTCATGTTAAAAACTATTGGATTAGTATGCATCAGCAGCTTCCAATCTAATTAGATTTATATAGGAAAAAATGTTCCTAACTTGTTGCCTGTGTTTATAAATTAATTAATTAATTTTTGTATCTTTCTTCACTTGCTTGCAAAAATACAAACTCTTTAATATTTTGGAGAAGGAAACACAAAGTTATCTGAAGAGGTACTTTAAGAGCTTGTATTTTAATTTGTCACATCACGATGTGATTAATATTTTCCAGAGATTGAAAGCAATGGATATGATTTATTAAGTCACAAAGGGCTAGTCAACACATCTCAAATAGTAAATGTGTTCTGAGAACTGTGTATAATCAGTATAATATTTTAATAACATCACAAAGTAATTTAAAATGCTTGATAAATAGCAAGAAAATGACAATAGCATCTTCTCTTGGATAATGTGTTCATAATTTGCTGTAAGTTTTGCTTGAATACTAGAAATCATGTGTAATTGTTATCTTTTAGGTGTTTATTATTGGAACTTTATTTTTAAATGCAACATGTACTGATGAAGGAAAAATCAGAAGCACAAGTGTAGTTATCTCTTGTCCTGAAGGATCTGTTTGGTTTATGGTTTAACCATGATATGAATGCAAACATTAAACCTAGATTTTCTTGAATGACTGTGGGTGTAAACATAGTAGTATGCTGCTTATATACAGCATTGTCTGGATGTGCACATGTAAGGCAATATTCCATGACTACAGAGTTACTGATTTCCTTTTCCTGTTTACTTTGTTGATTTTTTTTTTTAATAGCCTAACTCATATGAACTTTTTATATGATTTCTTTTGACCTTATCTGGATTATCTTTATCACACATTACTGAAGGCATTTGGCAGTTGATTCTCATTCAGTAACTTAAGCCTTATATTGTGTTGTGTCTGATTTTGATTATCTGATGAGTTGCTTCAGTGGAGGACACACGCCATGTAATGAACTTGGCCCAACTTTCCTCGTCTTTAAGTGTACAAGTGAAGATGAATTCACTAGAACTTTCACATAATATTACTTTAAGAAAGGATAACACTTTTGATATTGAAATATTTTTCTTTGCTATACTCAACTAAGGTGAACTGTGTTCCTCTTACTTGCATGCTTAGCATGCGGTAAGGTGGAACTATAATGAAAAATAAAACCCCAGATAACACTACAGCTGACTTAAGAGATGCTGTATTAAGTTAGATTGGTAAATGCCGGAGGAAAACTTTCTAAATGATCCTTGGTGTTACTATTGTTTTACTGCAAGGTGCAACTAAAAACGTGATTTAGAAAGGTAAGAGACCAATATTCCTTTAGTGGCTGCATCAGAGAGGGCGGTTATGAGGAATTTTCAAGTATCAAGTAAGTAACATGAAGACAAGCTGAATAGCTCACTGTTAAATTGTGCCCTTTTCTAGACAGATGGGATATATGTGTAAAAATTTGAGAAAATCTTCAGAAGCATGTTTTGTTTGTGTTGCAGTATAATAATAACTTCAACTGGTTTTAAATTATGGTGTATAAATAAATTTTGCAACATAAGGCTTAATTAATTATACAGTAATTATTGAAGAAAAACTTTTGAAGATGAGGTTTAGTATCGACATGATAATACTGATGTGTAACTTCCTGTTCCAGGTTCTGGTGTTTGGTTTGGTTTGTGGTTTGATTTTTTTGTTGTTGCTTTTTGTTGTTGTTTGTTTGTTTTTGTTCCCCTGCCCTCCCCCTTGACTTCATTAACTCTTAATGGATTTTACAGATCAGAGGAGGCTTGGCCAGGACTCACTAGCAATAACAAATCTCTAAAGAGGTTTGGCAATTAATAGATGTGCAAATATATAGAATTCTTTGGATTACTCCTCCAGAGCATAACACTGAAGTTCACCAAAACCAATGCACTAAGTGCTATGACATTCTGTTCTGTTCTGTCAGCAAACTGTAACATAATTTTATATTAAAATTCATTTTAATTCAAACCTTTAATATTTGTATCAAAGGAAAAATGTATTAGGATTTCCTAAAAGTACATGATTTAGGAATCTAAGCATCATTACTTTTTAATAGAATGAAGGCTTGTCATTCAGTTATGTACTTCTATCAAATTTCTGTAAAATAACATGTCACATTGTTCAATTTTTTCTTGGTAAGAGTAATATTTTAGAGCTCAAAGGTACTGCAAAGGAAGCAGTGTCTAAAATAACCTGAGTTTACTAGATAATACTTGCCCCGATCTCATTTATCATATTTTAGCATTTATTGTTTTGTTAAAAATTGAAATAAGAAAAAAAAATCCTGCAAAGCAACCTAGACCAAATGCAGACACTGGAACTGTTTGTGAAATGCAGTTGCATGTGATAGGTAGTCCCCATGCTACCATTTTACATGGAAAATCTATGTTGCAGACTCAGTGAGTTGAAGTCGCTTGCAGAAGAAGGAAGAAAGACTGTTAGCTGCTTTTGTGTAGGTAATATCCAGGAGATCCTTTCACTCACTGCCAAATCCGTGGATAAAGAAAAGGACCTGAAGCAGTGCCCACAGGGGAGCCCCTGGTTCCTGTAGCAGTCTGTACTCCTAGTCCTCCTGCCTGCTAGTAATGCACAGCCACTGGGTATAGGAGTTTGTGTTCTCGTTCATCGCCATGAATAAACATTTAGATAAGAAGACAGCTTTCTCCCTCCTGTTTTTCTGATTTTTCAAAATAATGCATGTAAGAAGAGAGCATGTGATTCTTGACTTACCATGTGATTTTATAAGAATCTTGATTTGTTTAAAAATTGCCTCTTTTTAAAAAAAAAAAAAAAAAAAAAAGCTTTAGTTATTCCAGTAAGCATGAAAACGTGTCAGATTTCTGGAAGTAATTTCTTAGATACCTAATGTTACCAAACTTGCAAAAGTTATTGGTATAATTGTACATAAAATTCTGGGTCATAATCAGACACTGGAAGGCAGTTACTCTCTACTACTAAGTCCTGGTTCTATCTGCTCTCATAACCCTGCAGTGTGAAGCCAAGCTTTTGTCCTACTGTTCTCATTTGAGATGTGGGGGAAGGGTAAGAGTTCCCACTTGCTCCCCACTATTCCCTCTGGTACTTGGAATTAGGTTTCTGGACTAGGTAAGAGGTCAGTTATTGAAAAGAGTTTCCTTTTCCAGGCTTTATTTAGTAAATAATGTAAGTAACCTATCTAATACATGAAAATAGTGTAAATAAATAACATGTTAACAGAAGCTGTCTATTTTTTTGGATGTTTTGTCTCCTTGCCCTTCCTTTTGTGAAGGGGGATGTTGTTCTATGTGCTTTTTAAACAGCAGGCTAACTGCTGTACCTAATTCACAACAATAAGCACATTCCAAAACAAGGACAGCTGGGAAAATTAATAATTTAAGCTCAGATAGGTGGGATCTGCACAGAATTACAATGAAAAGTTTTTGCAAAGGCTTTTGTGATAACCAGACAAGTTTAAAGTAGCTTTAGGTGTGCTCATTCTGCAGTTATTTCATGATAGACTACAGTCTGACAGTTCAAGCATCTTGTCACTTCTGTGCCTTCTTCCTCAGGCAGTAACCTATCTTTTCTGTGGACACCCCCTCCACACCTCCCTTCCCATACCATGGCACAACAGCCTCCACTTAATTTCTCCCTGAGGATCAGCCCTCCTCAGAATTGTCAACAGTCATCACAGCCTCAAAAGAGGAAGGGTATTAAGGTCCACACTTTGATGCAGCAAACAAAAGCCATTTTTCCATTTCTGGAGTGGTTTCCCGTCTCGGTATGTTACTGGATTTGAATTTCTCTTTCAGTTACAGGACAGACAAATGATAGAAAGCTCTGCATACCTGTAAGATGACAAATACAATTTTGATGAAACAGGTTTTGTGTCTGCCATACATAAGAGAGAGGAATTACTAGCTGATAACATTTGTGCTTTTGATCCCACCCATACTGCCTCCCACGTTCAAACACAAGGTTCTTGTTCACCATTTATCTCTGCACCCCAGTCTCTGGCTAACAACAAAGGGGAAAAAAAACAACCAAACCCCAAACCAAAAACCAAACCAAAACACACATACAACTCTTGAAATGACTCTGCATTTACTTAATGGTGAAAAGGAATGAAAAATGTACGTATTCAAATTTGAATCCACTGTCTTAAATGGGGGGAGCAGAGAGACAGCATAAATCACTAATGTAATTGTGCTGGAACAGCTGCCCAGATACAGCTACTGTGAAATCTGCCAAAACCTGATGAAGTTGGTTTTTAACCACTGTGTTACCTAACTTACCTCTATGTGCTGTATCACAGTATCTGGATCCAGTGGCTGCTTTAAGACATTTTAGCTGGTGGGATTAAACCCTGATGAGAGTCACTACACAAATACAATACATACATATCCTCTTCAGTGGTGCTGGCTTGGTACTAGCATGTATACTCACTTAGCACAGGAGAGATGCGAGATGTGCAGAGATTTACCAAAGGCTATAAATTTCTGAAGAGGGTGATCCCCACCATCACAAATGCATCAGTTTTCCCATGCCAGGATCTATAAAACTGCAGAACAACTGAACAGGGGGTATTTCAGGAACAAATGGCATAGTCTTATTTTTAAAAAGGGCATAATTTAATTTTATGTGACAGTGCCTGCATTTTAATGCATGGCATAATAAAGCCTGAACTCTTTGTCTGAGGTCAGCCTATCTACTGGTGTCTTCTTTTAGGAGTAGTTAAGCATATAAAGAAAAGTTGTGGGGCTGTGGCTTCGTCTCTGGGAGTTTTGCTCAGATTAGTACTAGTATTAGCTTTAAAAAAAAATTAAAAAAAAAATTAGTGGGGATGGCAAAACCCGATATTTAGAGAGAAAATTGATTTTATACTTCTTATTATGTAAGTTGTAAAAATGCAGTTGTGGTCCATTTCAGGACTGAGAAGCAGTTTAAAAATCGTAAGTAATTCCACTGGAGAAGGTGTGTATTATCTAAAGAATAAGCTTATGTATGAGGTAGTGTTCAAAATGAGACATGGGGACTTCAGAGGCTTGTATTTGAGGCTCTAGAGTTTCCTTCCTTTGGGAATTTGAAGAATTAATTAAATAAATATGGCCAGGAGAGATTAAAGCCCTCATTTAGCAAGGTGCTTAAGTTATATTCATGCTTAATGAGAATAACTGTGCTGGGACCATTGTTTTTTAATATCTGTTCTCACTCAAATGGAGCCTTAAAAATTCAGCCATCTAAAATTACAGCAGAATAAATGCTTAAGGATACTGATGAACAATTTCAAAAAAGCATATTATTCACACTTAAATATTTTAACAATGTTTTTCCCTACCTCCGTTTCTTCATCATCATCCCTGTTATCATTTTGATTGTTTGAAAAACATTGTAATTTAGTGGTCCAGTTTAGCACTTAAGTCCTAGACACATTCTTGTTATTTCTCATCCATCAAGAGTACCCCACAGCTCCTTTATTTTCTTTATAGCTGTCTAATGAGGTCAGAGAGGTCAGAAGAAACTAGCAAGAAAGGTCAGAATGGCTTATGCACGGGTCCTTTTCTGTAGGCTGACATTCAGCATGTTGGGAATGGGTCAGGCTCTACTGTTTGGATTGTGCAGCGAAATAATGACATGACCAGTTTGACAAGTAGTCTTCATTATCCTTTCCCACAGAATGTATTTCCACGACTGGAGCAATTAGTGGGGATTATCTTTGAGAAGAGAAATAAATGGTTTTTACTGCTTTCTGTGTACTAAAATAATACTAGATGGTTTAAATTTTTCCTATCTGAAGAATTTTTTTTTTTTGTAAATTCAAGTGACAGAATATCACCCTGCATCAGAAGAAACAGTACTTGTCTACCCACTTAGTGCTTTTACTTAGAAATAGAATTGTAAGGTTTGTATCAGGCTTAAATTTTCAGACTTGCCACTATAGTTTTATTTTTTTTTTATTTGTTGTTGACAATAATGCAAAATAACTCCTGATTTATTTTCTTCCTCTAATTATTCTGACTTATTCAATGAGACAGATTCTCTCTAACTGATGCTTTTGACATGTACCTTTTAATCACTAAGAGTGCAATTGTGGGTTAAGTAACAATGAGATGTTTGAATTTATTTTTTTTTTTCATATGGAGAAACTAGGCATGGAATAGTTTAATTGCTCGAGGTCTTACAAAATTACTCATTAAAAATGGCTTTCGGGGTTTTAACTGTTTATGGAAACTGATTTCAGGTCTCTGCTGCCAGTCCAATGAAAATAACTGAAAATAATGGTTTTGTAGCAATTGATAAGTGCTTGGCAGTTTCTTTGTAATATTTCTCTAATAGGATTGCATGCTATTTGTTGCTAGTTTTTATTTCTGCTGTTGAATTGCACACAATCAGGATATGGCTTGAGAGTCCTCATTTGACAACTCACTGTCTGGTAAAAATTCCCTTAAATTGTATTTGGCATTTAACATATACATAAACCGCTGAATTTCTGCCTTTGTTTTCTGAAGATTTGGCTTTGCCTGATGACTGGGTGTCGAATAGAGGGTTCCAGTGCTCCTACCACTAGCAGAGTCACCTTGTTTGTATGCCTAGATTGAACAAAACACTGGATGTGTTGACAAGTGGGAATTTTCACTCCAATTCTGGTTCAGGATAGATTTGACTCAGCTGTCAGCCTGTCTAGTATTTTGGGTTTTGGCTTTCCCTACCCCCATCCATAGTAGTCTGAGGTCATTGGTATATTTTTACCAAATTCTCTGATTTTGTGTAGCAGTGATACCTTTCATATCTTCCACTTTTTGCTCAGCACATACTACACTCTGCAAATTTTGTCTCTGAGTTTGCTGGAGAGTTTGGATGCAAGCGAATTGCTTTCTATTACTTTTTCTTTGTTAATGGATAGAATTATGTTCCCAGCAAATGCTGGTAGCTGTGTCACAGTGTGGTGTTTCTGGTGTTCTCATTCTTTTACTTTACTCTCTCATTCAGTTACTTTAGGCCCCGTGTGCTTTATTTTCTGCATATATACATTAGATTCAAATGTGTTTCCTAGATCTCAAAATAAACCTTTCAGCCTCATCTCCAACAAGCCATCTTCAAGAGTTTACTATATTTCATCTTCTGAAATACTATCTTGACTGAGCCTTTTCCACTCTTGGTTCTTCTGTCCCTCTAATTGCTACTCAGTTTATTTTTTAAAAGGTACTGTTTTTTTTTCTTCCCTATCCTACAGCTTTTTATACAGTTATATTTTTAGTAGCCTTTTAATTTCCATCTGTACTTTTTCTGGATAATAAAAAAAAAAAAAAAAAAAAGGAAAAAAATTATTATGTCTGTGCTAACAATAGATGTATCTCTCAGAGTTTTACTGTAAGATTTTCAGTTTTCTAGTGAGCAGTTTTTCTCTCCTCAGCTATGAAGCAAAAAAATCTTATGGAGACTTTCTAGCATTTTCCATCTCAAGTATCACTAAATCCTGGCCTTATCCTCCTGCTTTCTTACTGTGTTCTCGTGTATATGTAATGTTGCTTCACAGGTGATGTTATTTTGACCTGCTGATGCATCTCTTTGTATCATCACACTTTTTACTGCCATAGATGTATATTCTTTGCCTCTGCCTCTTAAAATAGAGGCAACTTCTTCTTGGTCTTTTCCTCTTTACTTGCCTGTCAGCATTCATTAATATCGGTAAATTTTAAATTTTCAACTTCTATGCTGTTTCTAATGTTTTGGAGCAGCTCCTGTGAATATATTTCATCGGGTTTTAAATTCTTTTGTAAAACTCACCTTTATAGTTACGTATATAAAATGTTGGTATGTAAAAATAACTGTTATGAGATGACAAGTGATATTTCTGTCTTCTCTGCAATCCTAACGCTTTGAATCCACCTTTGTTTCCTGCTTGATATTTATGATATTTAGCTTCTAAGCTATATCCAAGAGCCTTTTAAGGCTATATATCAGCCTACCTATAGCTTTTAAAGATGTTAATGCTGTCATTATTGTGGTATGATAATCTAAGGATAACCACCAGTCAAGGTTTGTGGGGAAATTAGTATTTTTTTTTTAATTAGATTAACTTCTATAGTTACAAAAATAGACAGGCTTTTGCATGTATGACCCCTTTCTCATGTCCTCAAAGGGTTCAGTTTTCCTAGTCGTCTCAGCTTGTCTACTTAAAGATACTGGAGATAGTAAGAAAACTGCAGGATACACAAGGCACAGTTATGAACTCGTTGACATTTTAAATGACAGGAAATATGTTTTCTGCATGTAAATAGGACCACTTCTGTCTCTCAGTCCAGGGCAGTGAGAACGTCCTTTGCTCTGGAAAAGCAGAACAGTTGGCCCTGGCAAATCTTTATACTTCTTGAAATGTTAAATGTCTGAAATCTGCATTTACAATCCTATATCCTGGAGACTTGCATAACCAATACTGACAGCGGACTTCGGTCAGAAGGAGAGCAGTTCCAGGCAGGCAGCTAGAACGGTGGTAGCAGTGAAAGCTGCCCACACTCTCGGAATGAGATAGCCGAAGACCTTGACTTCCCGCTCTTCAGTCACAAAACTGGGGAGTTCCTCTCTGAGCTTCGAGCTGTTGATCTGGTAGAAGTCTGTTAACAGCAAATGACAGCTGGTGCTGTCAGCTTGCACCTTTGCTGTAACCTGGAAGGTCAAAGCAGACATGTTGACTGTGCTCTTTCTAAATATCTGACAAGACTAGTATTATCTCCACTTATTATAGCAAAAATAAACAGAGTCCTTATGTTCCTAAAAGGAAAAATATTGTGACAGAGACAATGTTATTCTCGGTGCTTAAAGATGCCAGGCCAAAGGGATAAATCTGTTTGGGAAACCACATTCAATGCAGGCGTGCCAAAACCCACACTGAGGTAGCAATTGCTTCTTTTATGCAACATAGGAAACTGTCAGATGATGCGACTTCCTATCATGCGATATCAGTGGTCCCTACTGTCCCAACTTTTGTCTGTGCCATAAACTGGTGAACTTTATTCAAAGTATTTGAATATAATCCTGGTTGGAAGTCTTATTTATTTATTATCTATTCACTGGGAAAGATGTAGAGTAATGATTTTTAAAAAGAAAAAAACCCCAAACTTTCATCCACTGAAAGCGCACAAACACAGCATAAGAGGCTGAAAAAACAACAGCAGTGTTTAGAGACTGTAGCCTGACTTACTCAACTCATGGCTATTGTACTTCAGTCGAGGTGATAGCTGTGTCTTCTTAATACTGCGAACAAAAATCTAACTGGAACATTAAGACCTGCAGCTGGTAGGTATCAAACAGTTTAATTAAAAAAAAATAAAGAAAGAAAATCATGAGGGTTTCTGAAATGCTGAAATCTTGGAAGACATTTGGAGTATTAAAATGCTCTGATGAAAGTCTTTTAGTCCTGATGCCTTTCAGGTAGAACTCTTTGATAAACAGTCACTTGATTACTGCTTCTACAAAAGAACTTCCAAACTTCACCATGTTGCAGAAATGTTGATCCTTTCACAGTTTCAGGGCACATGACAACTGCAGTTATCCTTTGTACTCTTGGAAAGGTAGGGTGAAAACACAGTGTGTCTTTTAAACACCAGTTAAAAATTGTGTAATCAAATTGTAAATCAGCAGTCCATTTTTATCATTGAAGTCATGGATTTATACCAGAGCGTCCTAGAACTGTCTACTGATTTGCTGATACAAATGTGGTTATTTAAATAGTGCTAATCAATCTTCTTCCTAGATTAAAGAAATGGCAGTTAGTGTTCCCTAGAAAGCATATTTCTGAATTGGGAGGGGCTTGCTTTCTGAAGTTTTAGAACATTAGAATGATGTAGTAAAACGTTTGCTGTAACAGTAAGTGATTCAGGTTTTAATTTGATGAAAATCTTTTTTATATGCTGTGAAATTTATTTTGACTGCTAAAATATATTATAGGATTTTTATTAATTTATTTAACACAGATTTTGGGGGAAGTGAAATCATT
Source organism: Antrostomus carolinensis (assembly GCF_000700745.2). Taxonomy (NCBI): domain Eukaryota; kingdom Metazoa; phylum Chordata; class Aves; order Caprimulgiformes; family Caprimulgidae; genus Antrostomus; species Antrostomus carolinensis. Next base: position 7,495 of record NW_010291682.1, on the reverse strand, counting down.
AACATGTTTTTAGGGTATGAGGGGGGGAATCTCCTGCAAAATACTTTTACTTTCATAATGTAGTCTGTCATGGAACATATTGGGGGCGAAAAATGTCTTGTGTTCTGCTGGTAGAGAAGATTCAACATAAGCAATAAAATTCCCAGCACTGTGCTGGTTTTATCAGTGATGCTGTTACACAAACAATGAAGTAAATAAAAATTATTTTCAAGCTTGGCTGGATACACATAAGGGAAAGAAATCAATGCTGGCCAAATGAAAATAGACAGAATTATTAAAGGAGAATGAGTTTTTCTAGGCTTTGAGAGGTTACTTGAAACAGTGGAAAGTTACCATACAACCTAGAATTCAGTGCCTTTTTAAGCTTTAAATGGCAGATCTAAAGTGGTATGTGTGATGCACAAAGGTAGGAAGAAGTATTGAGGCAGATTCACTTCCTGCACAGTGAGATCCTAAACTGATGTTGAGCAATTCAAGGCAGACACTTTATTTTATAATTTAGATATCTTCTTGCCTATAAGAATGAAAGTCCACTATGTATTTTATTCTTAGTAGTACATTGAAAATATCTGTGTTGTAAGTTGGGATGCTTCATAAACCACTAACTGCTATAAAATCTAAACAATTGTTTACATGCTGCTTAGATCTGTTTGTGTGCTTATTGTATTTTTATGTCTGTCTCTGCTTCAATTAAAATCCATGTTTAGGGTAGACAGGAACAAATTCAAAGATTATAACAATGAAAGATTCGTCTTCCAGTGGGAGATGAAAACTAAAGACATTGTCTGCTCCACTATGGAAATAGTGAAAGTATGGAATGCGACAATGTTGCTGGTTACAGTGGTGATTTAGAAAGTTCTGTTGACAGCAAGTCCAGTAAGGAAAGATAGTCTGCTTCCTCCGGACTGGATTTTACTCCTGTTTCAACTGTGTTGACTCAGTAAACTTTTTTGATTTACTGTGGTATAAGAGGGACTAGAAGAATGAAATAGTTGGAGAAAAGGAAAAAGAGAAAATACTAGCTTGCTTCAAATATCTCAAAATATTCAAAAATATTTCATTTGTTTTTAAGCTTTTTGCTGATCAACAGCCAAGTGAAATCTTTAAGTTGGAAAATGGTACTATGAGAAAAGATGTGCTTTAGTAACCACGCAAGTGAAAAATGATGGAGTAGGTCAGTTAATTAAAAACTAAAATGCACTTTTGTTTCTTCTGTTTATGTCTTGCAATTTCTAACCACACCAAGCATAGTTCTGTGTAGTTCTGAATTGCTCCCCGGCATGGACCATGTTGTTATGTCTTAGCTGTCATGGAAACTGGCTGGAGCAAAGCTGCCTTGTGAAGACAGGATACAAGACAGCACAGGCAATCTCTCTTCTTAAAGTATCTGCCTTCTTCTAAGTCTTTTTTTTTTTTCTTTTATTTTTTTAGAAAAATAACAAGCAGTTTGCTCTTTAAAATAGAACTTACTTTGTTTTATCGGAGAAACTCCATGCTCTGCTGGCATTTTGGACCTTGCATGGGGACAGTGATGGCTATATCAAGCATTACAGCAACACAAAATTAATTGTTTTCATTATTCACATAATCTAACGCAACAGCAGTCAAGAGGTTCTTTTGCTGCTTGCTGTACGCCTCCGAGTACATTAGTTTGCATGCCAAAGTGAATAGGTTTTTTGGTTTTGGTAGTTAACCAGCAGTTTTGAGGAAGATTGCGAAAGGAGAAAGAAAACCTGGATATTTACTACAGAGGAGTGTTTTTGTTTGTGTGCAGAAACTCTTCTAATGCATAGGAGCATTCTGAAATTTATTCTTTCAGTATTTTCTGAAAGTAAGTGCACTTTCCTCTGAGGTGTCACCCTGGTGGGGAGGTTTGTTTTATCTTAGAAAAATGCAGGTATTGTAAGATGTAGCAAGAATGTATCACTAAAAATTAGGTTGTTTTCAAGAGCTGTTGTGCTAAAAATCATTAGGAAGTGGTATGCTGTTGTATACCTCATAGTATGTGTAAAGAGGATTCACTGTCACTTCTGACTGCTTTGCACCATATGATTTAGGAAGTTGCTCCTAGTCAAAGAGATACTTTTTAAGAGTTGGAAAGAAAGGAAACTATTCATGGTATCCTTCAAATTGATGTGACAGGGAAAATGTACCAGAAGCAGGAGTGAAGGGTGGCACTGACAGCCTTACATTGATATACTAGGGGTCACTGTATGAAGTCTGGACATGAGATTGCTAAGGTGCCAGAAATCAGAACAACTTCTCACAGGCCTGTCCTGCAGTTATAAGCGGCTTTGTCCATCTGTTGAGCTGAGGATGTCTTCTTACCGTTCAAATAGATTTTTTCTGTTTTCTTGCATTTCACTGACTGGACTCTTTCAAAATTTAGTTGTACTTCTTTGTTGAAAATGTAATTTAGGAATGAGTAAGTTTTTCATATTTGTGTAATTCAGGAACCCAAAGTATGTTATTCTTTCTGGCAGGCTATTGAAATCCATCAAGCCCCCCAGTATTTAGAACTGAGTAGTTAATGTGGCACTACTTAAAGATAGTTTATCTGTGGCTGTGATGTATCCAGAGAAAGCAAGAAATCTGGGGCCAGGGTGAGGATATTTATTTGATTAAATTATACTTTGTCTGGAAAGAAATATGTGGAATTTATACTTAAGATTATCCTACTGACAGTAACTTCAGATGGAGAGCATTAATTAATATTACACTGTTTTATCTCATAGATGTGCATTATTAATTCTGTAGAACTTCTGTAATGTTAGGCTTCCTTGGGAAGTTTGCAGCTAGGCTTCATCCTGAGCTCAAATTAGAGGAAGTACATGGGTGAGGTTTATAGATCTTACCAAGGAGTGATCACAAACCATCTACTTCCAAACCTGAAAGCCAATGCTGAGGCATTTGGAGTTGCTACTGCTGTAGCTCATAAAACGCAAACCATAGCATGCAAGCCATGCTGTTTCTAAGAGCTGGAGTAGAGCATGTATGGTCCACTGAACACATTTCATAAATCCTGGACTTCAAATCTTTTTGGGTGCTAGACTGCAATAAAGAGTTTCTGTAGTTTTGTTTTCTCAGCTGGTGTGGAAGTTGTTGCATTTCTGGTGTACTTGGAGAAACAGGAGCTCTTGCATTTTACTGCAAGGTACAAGATTCAGCCCTTTAGAATAACAAGGCATTGAGTGCAAGTTGCTCCTTTTTCTTTCATGAAACTGGATGGTGCTGTCCCAGTAATTGTTTTGATTCATATCCAACTGTGATAGAGGATGCTGAACAGCAGATTAAGCTCCATACCTAACAAAATAATGTAGTTGTATAAGGTGGGAATGATTTGAAATTCAAATCATAGGCTTAGTCTTTTTTGTTATATGTGACTAGTTTGGGGTGGTTGTGATGTTTTTTTGAGGGATTTTTTTTTGTGTTGGGTTTTTTAAAAATTCTGTGCAAGATCTGTATTTCAGTGCATATAGCCTGTTTAAAAATACTCAAGTTTAAATGGATATAGGGTAGAATAAATCACACTTTACATAATTATTCCTTACTAATGATGGAGATGATTCAAAGTCCAAATTTCCTTAGCGGTAGCCTTTTGCCGTAGCTTCTGTGGAATGGGAA
>NW_010291682.1:0-3852 GCF_000700745.2 Antrostomus carolinensis | reverse complement strand
TCCCTACAAAGCAGATGTGGGATCTGACAGTTTACCCTTATTTACAATTTTTCAGCAGGTTCTTGATTCTGTTTTCATGTCGATTCACAAGGACCCTTTTATTAGATGAGAGAGAGCCCTTACTTACCTTGACTCCCATGGGAGACCTTGGGTGAAAGAAACTGCTAAGCATTTACATATTCTCCCACTATTGTTTCAAAGAGAGGTGAATTTGGATTCTCCTGAAGAAGTCCTATCTGTTACAGGAGGGATACCAGGAAGTATTGTCTCATTTGGAGCTCTTCCTACTATGGAGTGACAAAGGAGGTCTAGATTCTGGCTACTGCTGAAACTCTTGGGTGATCTTTACATCCTTCCAAGGTGGCAAAAAGGCACTTCCTCAGTAGTATGTTTGGGCAAAAATTCAAGAAAATGTCTCTGTTAAAGACTGTTCTGTTTAGTGAATGTGTAATAAGAGAGTATGGGATGGAATATAATTTAGCTGCCTAAAAATGACAAGTTAGAATTAGGAAATCCCAAATTCCACTATGGAGGATTGAAGCTTCCATCCTCCCTGCTCTCCCCTCCCAACCTTGATTAACTGAGCCTGCCTTTCATACAGCATGAAGACTGCTTGCAGCTATTGTCTCCTGCAGAAACAGCACTTTCCTGCTAACTGGTTTAACCGTATCATATCCTTCAACATGTTTTCCTCTAACATCCTTTCAGGATTTGAGAAGTGCTCCATAGTGTATATAACAACACTCAGAAAATGTAACAATAGTACTATTTTCCTGATCAGGGTTTGTTGTGGTTTTTTTCCATCTGTCAAACCTTTGGTTTTTCTTTTCTTCCCCTAGTGCTACTGCAGCAAAAATGCCTGCCTTTTGTTTATGTCTTCCTACACTAGCATCGTGACATCATCAGTGATATCGCCAGGGGAAGAAATATGCATAGCTGCATCTAAACCAGCTGCTCATTAGCAACCCATCTAGTCTGCTTTCGTTTTTTCTCATTAATGTATACGCGGTAGTGTTTCCTGCTTAAAAGGTGTAGAAGGTTCTCAGCCACGAACCATCTGCTTGGTCTACGTCTTTGGGCAGATAAAAATGGTGACACTTTAAAATACACTCATTCTTGATAATGTTTTTTTTTTTTTAATTAAACAAAATGTATGTAAAAGTCTAGAATATATTCATCACTGAATTTAGTTGTGGGTAATTATGAATCCTTTAGTACCCATCTTTTATAATTCAGTGTAATCATGGAGAGTGCATATCACCTGTTAGAAAATCTTGAAAATACACAATGAGCAAGATGCCAAGAACAATAAAGAAACAGGGAGTTTTGTCACTGATTTGCATGACGACACAGTAAAGTGCATGAATCTGTTCATCAAGCTTGTCCCTTCTTCCATGCAAATCAGTGGCAAAAGTTCCACTGACTTCCAAAGGACCAGAATACTGCCAACAACGAGCAACAAGCTGTCATTTATTCTAATGAGGGAGATCATAAATAGACTAAGTAAGTATTTCATTTGAGGAATGTTAATGAGAAAACAGTTTCTTTTTGCCATCATATATTTTCAAAATGCTATGAATTATTCCAGAGATAATTGACTGTTTCATAGAATAGCTGCATCTTTGCAGTATTAATATTATGGTTAATTATGTGTTCAGTACCAGTTTTCAGGGTGGAGAGAGATGTTCGTTTATCATCACTAGCTGTATGTTAAGAGTTTTAAATTAGACTATTCGGAGCATTCACTCGGCAGTAGGAGTTAAGCTATCTCTAAATATTCCAAAATGGATCCCTGATACTGATAATGTATCAGTGAAAAAAAAAAAAAACCATTAAATATTTATCCTTTTATCTAAGTGCTTTTGTAATTTTGAATGTAGATATTTACTTATTCTAGTATAAAATGTTTAGGTAAATACTAAGTTTTTAACCAATATAAAATGTCATTTAAATGTAGAATTTTGTGTTTAAAAAAAACCCAAACCAAACAAACAACAGCCTCCCCCCCCCCCCACAAAAAAAAAAAAACAAACCCCTGAGTATCACCAGCTATTATCAAGAAGAGATTAGACTTCATTGTACTATATAATCTGAGACTAATCCTTGCTCAAATGGCCAATTCTTACTCACCTGAGTAGTCTCACTGAAACCAGCAAAACTAATTTTATGATCAAAGATTACAGGATAATGCCCTTGACTGATGAGACAAATTTAAATTAAGGAACTGCTATTTAGGAACAATTTTTCATTCAGAAGCTCATCTTCTATGTAAAGGATAAACAGTGGCAGATTAAGTGCTGGCAAAATATTACCACTTCAGAATATTAATTTCAGTGTGTGCTGTGTGTGGAGCGATGCAGACAATGCACAGGTTTTGCCACTCCCCGCAAGAAAAAATTACTTTTAACAAATCTCTTGAATTTCTGCTTGAAGCCACGTTACAATGGTGGTAGTAGTAGTAATAATAATAGTAACAATAAAAAAAAATATTGAGGGGATTTCCATAATGACTACTGTCTTAATGATCTGAAGAAGCTTTAGAATTTGTTATTCCTTCCTCATAGTAGACCTCAGCTGATAAAAATACCCCTAGCCGGTGAAATCAGTGGCATGCCTGGCTTTCTCAGACAAAACTCCCATGTGATCACCCAGGCAGCCTCAGTGAGCCCGAAGCTGCTCAGCAAGCAGTAGGTAATGAGTCTTTGTGCAGAGCGAAGCTCTTGTGACTGAACAATAAAGCATATGGTACCAGCAATAAAACACAGTGCTGGGAAATTTAAGAAGATTCTGCTGGAACTAGGAAGACAGTGAATATGTAAAACGTTATAAAATGATGATCAATCTGGTTTGGTTCCTAATTAATAAAAACAGTGCATGGATTGGAAAAACAACAATTTGAACAGGTCAGTTGTTTTATAGATTCTTCACACACTTCCGTATTTTAAATATAAGTGGGGTTTTTGCTATTTCCTTTTTATTAGTAAAGCCAAGGTTTTTTGCATTTTTTTTTTTAAGGTGGGATTGGAAGGATGCACGTCAGTGTGATACCAAGCTAAATAAATTGTGTAAGTTCTGTGATCAGATTAATTATAAAAATGTTTTTACTATTATTCCTATGCAATTCAAACTTCAATTGTGCATGAAAAACTGGATAGCAAGTAAAATTAAATTTATGCTGAACGGATCATTTACCAATATCATAAAATATTTAGTAACAACAACCTATTATTCTGCTATGTATTAGAGAATTTTTTCTCAGTAGGAAATTTGTGGTGTTTGTGTTTGGTTAAAAACAGTATCATATTGGAGCATCTCTAACAGTGCACTTAAATTTGCTTTTTTCCTCCACGTTTTTTTTTTAATTTTGAAAGTGGTGTTGTGTGATTTTTAATGCAAATATATATACACAGGAATTACACGTTATAACCCTCTGCTTTTATTTTATTCTAATACCAATGCAAAATATGTTGTTATTTTTCAAGCAAGTATTTATTTATCATAGTAGTTCTTAGTTAATTATACATAGGATTTTATGTGTTTGGAAACTGCTCCCAAACGTTTGTGGCCTGTGTTTTTCTTACAGAAGACAGATGTTTAATTTCTCCGTCATATCACATCACACAGAAATTAACCCTGTAAAACTTTTTATCCATAAATCTATTCATCGTGTTTTTCTTTCTTTTCCATCACTTGGGACTTGGGCACTCGATATTCTGGCAGTGCCTCAAGGAAACCGCTCCGTTCATTTTTGGAGGGTATTTCAGCAGGGGGGAGATGGAGCCCGTGGAAAGCGGTGGGGGAAAGACACAGAAAATGAAGCCGAGAGCGCAGGATCTCATTTTCGTGCGGGTT
>NW_010291681.1:0-17497 GCF_000700745.2 Antrostomus carolinensis | reverse complement strand
AAGGTCGCTTCCAACCCAAACCATTCTATGAATAGCGAGCCTGCTCAGGATGAATTTAGAAGCAGAGCACATACAAAGTAGGCAACCTCACACCAGCAAACACCAGTAAATCTCAGCAAACAGGCTGCTAGATCAGTTCAGTCTTAGCCAACACATGTACTAATTTTCTCCCTTGTGCAGAAATAAGATTGCTATTCTAAGACAATCAAATGCATATGGATGCAGACCTCTTCTCCATACATGAAAAGCTCCCCTGATTTAAGAAAAAACACTTATAAAATAATTTCATTAGAACAGCAACACTCCAAGTGATTTGTGTGCCCACACAGAATATATTGCTTAAATGTGCCGCCCATTTCCAGAAGGAATTAGCTACATTCAGTATAAGCTTTGTGGAGGTAAGAGTCACCTTTCAGTTTGAATGGCAACTCTTTCACAAATAAAGGTCAGCATCCTGAGTAGACAATCCCAACAGCTTCCTTTTTCTCAGCTAAAATAGGACTTCATTCATTTGGACACAGTCCTGGAATAATGTCACTGTGATTCCACTTTCCTCTTCCGTGTTCAGTTGTGGTGTGGTAACTTGTCTATTAGATGTCTACTAATACTTTTCAATTCTTCCTGACAGGGGAAAGAGCCCAGGAGCTAAGCAAAAGGCTGGAGGGGGAAGTGTGGGGGTTTTGGAGGTTTTTTTGTTTGGTTGTTTTTTTGGGGTTTTTTTTGCTAGTAAGTCCTAAATACACATAACCAAGTGTCAGCTTTGAAGGTAATACCTTCCACCTCCTTCTACTCAGCAACAAGCATGCCCCAGAAGATGGAAGGAACACGATCAAGAAATATATGCGACTGTTCAATACCATTAGCATTCAGTGCCTGAATTCACAGAACAGGATTTAAATAAACTAAAAAATGTAAACGCTATAAGAAGTTCCTAAAATATCAGATATATAAAATAATCTTATTCAGAGGCTTACCACAAGATGACTTTTACACATTAAACCCAAGTGAGTAACATGCAGAAAGAACTCACTCACTACATGTGAAATACATAACAAGTAATACAAGACCCTGTAAAAAGTGTCATATTAAAGCTACATAGGTACATAAATGTATTCATTTACATAAACTATATATTTACACAAGTAAAATTAAACATGCCAGGTTTCAGTGAAGGAGGAACTCAATGCAAAGTAGGCACCGTGGTCAGCCATTTACAGACACCAAAACTTCCTGTGCCTCCTTTCAAATTTAACCATGCACTGCTCAGTCACATGCATGCTGGCTGACTTCTTGAGAGTACTGTGCATCTTGAATTCAACGACATCGTAGTTAATAGCAGAGTATATTGAACCCCATGGCTCAAAACTGATCACAGCTTCAGTCCCACTTCTGTCCTTAACCCCATGTATCAACTGAAAGTACAGTCTTTGTATTTTTATTACATCACTAAATTTTAGAAGATAATATTGTATAATCCATGTTGTATCATGGAATGGTTGGAGTTGGGTAGGACCTTGAAGATCACCTAGTTCCAACCCCCTGCCGTGAGAAGGGACACCTTCCAGGTTCCTCAAAGCCTCATCCAACCTGGCCTTGAATATTTCCAGGGAGGGGGCATCCATAACTTCTCTGGACAACCTCTTCCAGGCTCTCACCACCCTCACAGTAAATAATTTCTTCCTAATATCTAACCTAAACCTACCCTCTTCCAGTTTAAAGCCATTACTCCTCATCCTATTGCTACACACCCTTGCAAAAAGTTCTTCTCATTGCATCACATGAATACTTGCACCAGCACAGATGGAAAGAGGATCATGGAAACGAGCTGCTAGAGCCAGGATTGCATCTTCTGACAGCAAGGAGTACTTGAACCATCCCTGGATAGAGGTGCTTTTTTATTGTTTGCTTTGTTTTGCTAGCATCCACTTCAGCCTCTACACTAAACATAGCCTACCTGCACAGAAAGCAGTCTTGCATGTAACTTACCGAGTTTAGTACAAATGTAAATGTATTTCAGTTACCACAGAAAATGCCAAATCAAGAATGCTGTTTGCCACAGTGACAGACAGCTGTAGAAGGAGATGAATGTAAAAATGAAGTAACAATCCCAAACCATAAAAAATTAGAGCTTTAGCTGCAAAAAGAAAGAAAGATTTCATCTTTCCTTGCAGAAGTTATCCTGCATCCCAAAAGCTTCTCTATTTTGGCTTAGCTGAAGAATTTTTTAAATGTAATTTTAGCCTCAGAGTACAGTCAAGGAATTTTTTTTGTTTAAGAACCACCATCAGGTGAACGTTTGCTTGCCTTTCTGTTAAAGAGTTTACATGTATCCACATAAGCATTATCTAAAGAAAACTTAACTCAGCATCTGCTGACCTGCTGAAACAGGATCTCTTGTTGAGAGCAGTGGTGCACACACAGATGTGCATTAGGTATATGTGCATGTACACACACAAAAAAGTTTCTATATAAAACCTTGCTTAAAAAAAGCCTGCACTGCAGAAATAGTATGTGAAGTGTGTTATATGAAACCATGAAACTTTAGAAACCAAAATTACCAACTCAAATGCTACAAAAAGCACAGAAGTGACTTTCAGATTATACTTACAGCAGAATAAAAATTAAAATAAACCCAAATCTAGTTAAAAGTTTCTGTACCCAAAAAGCTTCTCAGTCTTCTCAATACTTGTCACACTGAACCTAAAATCCTAAGAACCTAAGGCGACTTGCATCTGAGGTCTCTGGGCTGACAGCCAGGAATTCCTGGATTGGGAATTTGATTTAACAAAAAGTCCGTGTACAGAATGGGCTTTGGGTAACAGTGACACTTTGTTTATAGTCAGCACTCAATACAAAGGTTTCATAAAATAAAGAACTTGTGAGAACAGATCCCTACCATTGTCCCCAAGTACATCCCACCAGCCTGCATTAACAACCTGAACGTGCCTCCAGCAGAGCAGTGGCCTCCTTGCCAATACAGAGCCCTGAGCCATCACAAAGGAATTCAGGAACAACCCCATGTTCAGCAGAAGGTTCTACTGCTCCCATCCACTGGGGAGTCTCCAAAGCCAGCCCTGGCCATGCTGGTTGTTATGCAGTATCGCTACAGGAATTACCAGCCAGCAACACCCAAAGGGACAAGGCTTAAAAATGAAAAGAAAGTTGGTTGTGGTTGGAGTTCCAACTGTTTGTTCAGATGTGCATTTACTATCTACCTCATTTTCTTGCTGTCCTACTGGAGGGGAGTGTTCTCCAAGGAAGAGGAACTGACAGAAACTGAGTATTACCTGTCCTGACCCTCCTCTTATTCCATGGACAAGGCACTCAAGAGAAGTACTGGCATACCCACAGGTTTTGCTGAGGCTAGAAGTCTCTAATCACAAGCGCATACATTCTAAAGGACTGAATGCTTATAGGACAGTATATCTTAAAGAAATTGCATAATTGTTAAGTAATTATATGTTCAAAGGAAACAACTGACATTTTGAAGGACCAGTTGATTATATAGTCCGACACACACAAATCCATGCAAAGGCTATTTTAATTCTTTTTTTTTTTTTAATCCAGTCAAGCAATCAACCTTTATCAATATTCAAAATTACCTGAATGATACAATAGTAAGATGCAGCTGATACAGCTGAAAGGTCCTAGTCTGGATTAGTGCTGTACAAAAATGAGGAATAGATAATGTTCTTCATGATTTGGGTTTATGGATCTGTGCTATTTCATGATTTACTGCATTGGAAAGAAAGAAAATCCAATAAGCAAAATACCAGAACTTAACCTACCATCAGTAGTTACAGGCACAAGAGGGCTCGAAAAAGCAGATATAACTAGATTACAAAAGTGACTGCATTACTTAGTGCTCTGCTGAGAATCATGTGTTCCAGCTATCACAAAGAACCCTTTCTTAAAGTTAAGCATGAATTTTAAAGCACTTTCTTTTTCATGAAGTAGTACATTTCTCCATTAAGAAGTTCTTTTAAAATGGAGGCAGCAAAAACCCCGCAGTAGTCCTGGCTTTTTCTTTCTAGATTTGTTGAGAATCACAGGACAGTTTCAGGAGGGGGGAAAAAAAAAACAAAACTAAAACCAAAAACATTACCAATTTTCAACATATTGTCTGAGGAATCGGAGTGAAAGTTGAAAGAAATACATTCAAATAGAGGATACAGGTGTGTAGTCTTGAAGATAAGTACAATTCAGAAAGTAAAAACATTTGAGAAGCATCCTGGCACTGGAAAAGATACAGGATGTGTAAGGCAAAACCTCTCTTCTCAATGCTGTCTTTGCAAATAGTGTTCAAATAGGATTTTTTTTTTATGATCAGCGAAGCAATTCAGAGTATGATGTGAATGTGTCATATCCTAGAAGCAATTAAGTAGTGTCACCAGCAGGGAGTGAGGGGTCAAGTCACCAACAACACTGCAGAGGCATAGAGGCATGGAACATCAACATATTTATATTTCCCTAAACACAAAAATTTTCAAGCACCTAAAAAACCCAAACACACAAAGCACACATAGACTAAGTGAATTACAGCAGTACAGTCCTGCACAGAATAGGAAATTCCTCCCAAGCAACTTCAATGTTTCCATACACTGGCAAATGAATCTTGATCTCTGTACATTGCTGGTCCTTCTAGCTGGCTGCAAGCACCCACTAATTTACCAAAAGTCTATTCTGATTGATGATACTCACATGAAAGCCTTAACTCATGTTCCTGAAGTTGAATTCAAAACACTTCTTTTAGCAAAATCAGCAAGAACTCACTTATTGCCACCTAGGGCTCTCTTGAAGCAAAATGACAGCACGTATTCTTCAACGATTTTCCATTTTTTAGAAGTTCACTTCAAAGGAACATTATCTGATTCAGACAAAAAAACATCATTAAATCTGCTTTGTAAGAAAATCAGAGAAATCCTACCCACCAAAACTTTAGTAATACCACTGAATAAGGCAATTAGGAACAAACATTCATTTACAGGGAAAATGGGAATAATTCATTTTAGCCCACCTAGAATAACTGCAGGACATTCTGACATACTGTGAAACATTTTGAGGAGTCTAAAGGTTTTTCAAAAGGCCTCTTCTGAGCAAACAAAAACATGCTTTTGTTTTTTTAAGAAAGGCAAATCCTCTTTGATATAATATGCGAGTACATCATTCAGTTAAGACAAAAAAAAAAAAAAAAAAGGAACTTTCAAAATACATGAGAAGCACCTCCAAAAAAGGATAGGACCTTTTTTAAAAAGTAGTCTGCTTTATTTTTCTCTCTATCAAAGTTCCAGTCAACACTCAGTTGTCTTGTCAGGCAGCAACTTAACTCAGACAAATTTCAGCTAAATCCAGGTTCAGATATTAGGATGGAATACCAGTCTGGTAAGACCAGTGTCGTCTTCTCTCTGTCTCTGGGCACTGCCTGTCCTTTACTGCAGCAGTGTCCTCAGTCATCTGCTCCTTTCTTCCTCCACGGAAAAGGCAGGAGTGGAGCAAGAGCAAAAGTAAAAAGGTGTCCCACCTTTATACAGCATATTTCATGGGCTTCCTATTCAAGTGCCCCTCATCTGTCAACAGGATTGTTGCTTTTTGTGGAGAAGGACAGGCAGTCTTTCCTCTTTCACGATTCACAAGATTTTATTCTATTTTCTTTGAGAATGCCCCACAAAGATCCCAGTCGCATTGAGAAAGGGAATTCCTCCTCTTGCTCAAGCTGTGACCCAACCACAACACAAGATGCTGTTTTCAATTAGCAAGTCTACTAAGACGGAGAAACCTTGGCTCAAACCCCAACCATATGGAAGATCCCTCTCTGGATTTTAGCACTGCTGCCTTCTGACATCAAGTACCACCTCAGTGGGGTACACTCTACAGTCTCCTTGTACTGGAGACATTTTCCCTTTTCTCCAGGCTCAATTATTTCACAGAAAGCCATTTACCCTGAATGAGGAGCTTCCTGTACACAATAGTGCTTCTAAATCCACTGCACAGTTACATCCACCACACTTCCTCTCAGAACATGTTTCCTCTGAGAGTACATTGAAGTTACTAATAAAGGCAATCCCAGACACTATGCTCTGTACCTACACTAAGTGAGCAGAACCCGTCCTCTCTTATGACTTGCTATTTTCAATTCACCTTCAAAAAACCACCCTTTTGATCACACAGTTTTAGTTCCCTTATTAACTTCCACAACCTTAAGAGGAACAGCAGTAGTCTCTGGTGATGACACTGCTTGGGGTTTTCCCAACAATAGCTCCAGTACCCCAATGTCAAAGCAGACTAAAAATCTTGAACCCATGTACTGATGGGCCTTCCCATATGGGTGAACTCTGTTCATAAATCAGTTTACTGATTACTTCTATCATCTTATTTTGGCTGCAATCAACTCCTCATCCTGCCAGCCAGCCATTGTATCAGTAACAACATAATCTCGTGGTATTTGTGCTGCTTGGAACCATTACAGACATCATTCCTCATTACTTCAGTGTTTCAGGACATTCTTCCTTTCTGCACAAACTTCTGAGATGCTTAGTGACAGGACAATACACACCTTGTCTACTTACACTGAAAATCTCTGCCTGTGGCATAAAAAAGCTCCTGATTTTCCTCATTCAAGAAAGCATTAAGTCACAACCACAAAACTGACACATTTCAGCTACAGTTTATAAATAAATAATACAATAATAGTCACAAGTCACAACAAGTCTTGGATCCAACAAAAACAGTTCCAATCTGGATTCAAAATGCATTATTTGGTGTATCCAAAAGCAGGCTGGTTCACCAACACTGGTTCCGTGCACGTTTCTTCAGCAGCAGTGCTCACCTCAGCCACTACCACCATCTTCCCAAAGTTCCTCCATCACGTCAGCAACCAAACCAGGGTATTCTCTGCTGCAGGGTTTTTCTCTCCACTGTAATTACCTCCCCGTACCAGTTTACTGAATGACTCAAGGAATGTCACCAGAGGAGGGAAGAACAGCAAGAAAAGACTACTTGCTCCCCATAGTCAAATAAAACATGCCGTTTGACTAACACTCAGTTGGCACAGCCTTCAAAAAAATAAACATTCCCTGTCCCATGCACTCGTTCCTACAGCAGAGCGCTCCCCTTTTATTCTAGCAGATGTTTTGGAAGTCACGTAAGTCCTATCAGGGACCTGACTGCACTATGTTTGTTTCCAAGCTGATCCTCTCCTGTGGCTGCAACAGCCTCTGCCCTTCAGTTCAGCATTGCCTCCATCTTCATTCAGCCAACTACCACTTTCAATGTAAACATCTTAATGTAAGTTGGTAGCTAGAAAACCACTCTTGCAACATGCTATTTGTCCTACATAGCTCTTGAAAATTAACAGTAAGAAAAAGACTACCTTCAAATTGTCTGCAGAACAAGAGCAGTCCTAGCAGAGAGAGGTGATTTACACAGCAGTGACTATCACTAGGGCTCACCACAGCAGTGTTCACGGTATCTGGCTAGCTGAACTGTTCTTTCTTCTTTGGCCTGTACTTTTGCTCTGTACTTGTGCAGCTTGTTCCTCCCTTCAGCTTGGTTAACAACCCTTCAGGCAGCAGCCATTACCACTAAAGAGGTTCACGGGAGTTGTTGCTTTTTTGAAGGCTTTAAAAATTTTCAATTTGCAGTGACAGAATATATGCATCTGGGTATTAGTCATACTGGGAAAAAGTACAAAGCCAGCCTATGTGCATTTTAATACATTCCCCTCAACCCAGCGAATTCCTCCTCCGATGAGGAGAAGCTATCTGGGTATGCAGGACTCCCTGCCTGTCAGCCCTTCACAGGTACATCAGGGTGACCTGACACTACCACGGAAGTCAAACTAACAGGGAGCTGTACCTTCCCCCCACTCTACTGCTCCAGCCAGGAGGTTTTCATGCTTCCCCTCACACTACATACAGAGATCATATGGTCACAGAACAAGTGATTTCAGATGGCTGATCCATCACCCCACTGTTGCACGGGGTGACAGGTAACAGTCAGGAAAAAGGGAATTCTTGCAGGTTGACCTGACAGTCAGCTACAACTGGAACAGAAACCCACAGGATGAGAGCAGATTACTGCTATGAAACTGCCTCACAGCTCCACCAAACTATATCCTTGTAGTCATCCTTTTCGTTCTCTCTGAACTCAGGCTCAGCCTCAACAAGTCACTCTAGCCTGGCCCCAGGCACACAGGCAGAGTCCTCCTTCACAGCTGCTGTTTCCGAGGCTCAGGTTTTAGCGTTGACACTCCACCTTTTCCCATTGCCACCCAGCATCCACCGTCACTCCCAGGTCTACTCTGCTCACGGAAGCAGGCAGCACTACCAAATCAAACTGGAAAATGCATTGTGCATAGTACTTGTACAAGAATTGACTCATTCGAGAGCTTGTAAACTGGTTATGGACTGCTGCCACCCTGAGCAAGTCTGAAATTCCTGGTCAAACCCACAGGCTGTTTTCCTCCCATTTAGATGTTTTTAACATACAAAAACACAACTAACACAGTGCTCTTATGCCTGCTTGTATAAATCAGTTACCTCTGTATCTACTAAGATCAACAGTTATTTAAAAGCTTGCACACTTAAAAGATTTCTTCTTTGGTTGTGCTTTTCTATATGGTCAATTTAAATTCACTAGCTTCAGCAGAAAATTTTAAGAGCCACACTGACTTCAACAAGTAACATTTATATCATAAAATCTGATGCCAAGAAATCTTTCTATGCCATACACTTCAAAGATTTCAGCCATTCTGAAGATGGGTATTTTAGTACATGCATATGAGAGCGTACACAGTAGCAAAATACACTTGTATTGCAATGCTTCCCTCACAAGCAAACTGTGGATACTTCCAGAACTATTAGAACCCTCAAAAGTTACACCAGCAACTTTAGTTTCAGCAGTTACCTTCAGTAATACCTACATGTATATTGCATGCAAGCGTAGCAAGAACTAAATGCTCACAAACTTTGAGGTGTGTCCTCCCCCAAAAAATACAGAAATCTATTTGAAATGAAACAGAAAATATACTTTCTCAGTAAAAGAAGCAATCAAGGAAGGAAAGGCTTAGTCAGAAAACAAGTCTAGTAGTTAGTCTACAATTAAGCTGGAGCTTTGTTTACATTTTCCCCTTGGCAAGAAAAGGAAGTTATGTCTTCCAGATTTCCTGCAACAAACTCTCTCTGCACTTCTAAAGCATTCATCTTTTGTCCTGTAACATGAACATGCAAGTTTTACAGGACAGTCAAAGCAGCACTGCACATGTTGACATAGCATGTTGTTGTTATAAAACATATGCACCAATCATTTAGGCATTTAATTCCACTAATTCAGCAATATCTACACGTACCTCCTGTACACAGAGTGTAAGATTGCAGTTATGAGAACTTGTGGGGTGGTTTTTTGTTTAAGTATTTGCTAAAGCAAATCTGCCCTTTGAGCAGACTGATGATATCCCTTAACCCTTCCCTCTCCCTCCACAAGATTTGAAGCTTTTCAGCTGCCTCAGACTACCTGAAAAAATAGGTTTTACAAAGAAAACAAAGAAAATTTTTAGAAGGAAAGTCTGTTGGATTGTACTAATCAGAGGAGATACTCCATTAAAGCAACTCAATGCTCTTAGTCTAATTTTAGACCACATCTTGTTCATCTTTCTCTCTTTTCCACAACAGTGTGAAAGGCAGAAAGGGAAGCTGTTGCCAGTGTGCACTCCTTTGATTCTTCCATTATTTGAGTTGTTCATCAATATATAGAAAAAAGTCAACATTGCCATATTCAATGAACAAGAACAGTTTTTAGCTGGATAAGTTTTCAGATCAAGAAAAACTAAAGATTTATTTTAACTTATAGGAAACAAGTTAATTTTTATATGTGGGGAAAAAGTCAAGTTCCATTTCCTTCCAAATTTAAAACAAGGATGAAACTATTCACAAGATGTTTAAATAGGCATTCTCATTACTGTTGAAGATTGCTAGTGCTTAACACATTTCAGCCTTGATGCAGTTTACATCCAGTCACAAAATGTGACATCTTCTAATTTTAAATTTTCCAGAATAATAAGTTGGTATCTAAAAACAGAATGAAGGGAGAAGGGAAGAAAGAGAAAGGGAAGTAGATCCCTAAGACTGTGGTGGGGAAATATCTAGATCAGCACAAGTCAGTTAATCCAAACCAGCAAATTTTGAGCCAATAATCAACTGAGGAACTACACAGTCACAGAATTACTTTAGATATTCTCAGGAGAGAAACTTACAGTAAGACAAAACAAATTTTATTTTCCTTAAAATGGAAAAGCCCTGAGTAGTATGGACAGATCTTTTGCAAAGTTTGCTTTAGGGCTGTACTGCTGAGTAACATAATTTTCAGAAGCTTTGTGATTTAAGTCTGAAAACCAAGTTCAAATAGTAAATGTCAAGGTTACAGCAAAGATTTTGGTTAAATGTAGTTAAAGACTAGCAGCTTTGATTCAGTGCAGAGATACATACAAGAGTCACTTTACCAGGGGTTACCAAGTCTTTGGGTTTGCATCTAGAACTACAAAGTACTATTAAAGAGGGGATAATCTTATACTATATGACAATCTTACTATGCTAGAAGGATACTTTGGCATTTCAAGCCCAAATGCACTTTTCCAGAAGTGTTTAATAAAGGACTAAACCCTACAGAGATTTTAATGAGTAAGTAAGAGGCAGGAGGTACTTTCTGATCCAAATAATGTATTAAAATTATTAAAAAAGAGACAGAAAATTATCTTAAATATTATATTTGGCTATACAAAAAAACAAGTCACCCAAGTTTGGATTTGAGAATCTGAGGTAGTAAAGACACATTCTTATCCAAAATTTAGATAAACTAAATCACCAAATCACTCATGAAAATGAACTGCAGAGGAGACTGAGATACTTAGTACATCGGGAGGGTGGGAGGACTCTCAGTGATGCTGAACAGCAACTCCTCGTGCTGTTATATACATTCCTTTGTAGGAACTATGGTGCCTACATCCAGCTCACCAGTAACAACTGTTGCCTCTCGGTAGCTGAAAAGTACTGACACTGCTTAGACTCTTCCTTGTTCAGTATCAGGCAATCACTACACTGAATAATATAAAACTTCCTGTCTTGAATGCACATTTTGCCAACTCAGCATTCTTCTACCATGCTAGTGTCTGAAGTACAATAAACAACCCATTTCAAAAAGTTCCTAGAAGTACCTCATTACAGGCTGACACAGGTACCTTCAACTTAAAATACTGGTATAAGCAATTTGATTGTATTTCAGCGAGCTGTAGTCACTTCTAGAATGACTTTAAAGAAATACAAGAACCTATTAGCACAGTCTTCTCTGGCCATATTCTGAAAATTTTATATTTATTTCATTTTACCTTTCAAGACATCTGAAATTGAGATGCCCATTACAAGATGAGCTAAGGTACAGGACCTCAGCCTTTAATTTATTCCCATGCTTGATTAGTCTGTGACTGTTGAGGTTTTTTTTTTTAAAGAGATAATACAAAATTCCACTATGTATATGCCTACATTCCTCCCTTCCCTAAGATGAAATCTTCTGGTCACTCAGTTAAATATCACAAGAAGCTTCAGAGACTATTAACCTTCTACACATTTTAAGAAAAAGACATCTGGGTACATGAGAGAACTTCTAAATGCCTCCACCTGTACAAGGTACTTCAGCACAACCTCATAATAAACACGACAGAATTTACATGGATGAGCACTATCATTACCACAGCAGCAGAAAAGCTTCAAATAGGAACTGCATCTTCCTTGACAAAGTCAAAGATCACCAAACCCACAGCAAAACCAGTTCCTCAGTTACAATAGCCAAGGAACCACTTCCTCCCCTCCTTTACATCAAGAGTCATCATGAGAACAAAGCTAAAGCAGGAGCACAAAAAAGCTGAAAGAATAAGGTGGCAGCAGTCCAGAAAATATTGTTTCATTGCATTCCACTTGGATTTGTTATTTTTGAAGGTCTTTTAGTCAGCTCTCAAGCAGCATTTCCAATACTGGGGTCAGGAGAAAGAGTAGGAGAAGGAACTTTTGTCACTCATACTGATTATTTTTAAAGCAGTTGGAATAACCTGCCCATCACAGAAGTGTTTTACATTCCACATTTCAGTACAGACATCTGGGGTAGCAGATGACGATAAGCAAGGCAGCATTCCAATTTCTCACTAATTCAATGTGATCTACCTGGTCATTCAAAAAATACTTAAATTTGCATACAAATAGGTGTACTTTTACCCAGGTTTGATGCCTTCACAGAACTTTGGTATTCTTGTTCTTTGTATTCCAAACGTTGATTCAAATCTCAGCACTGGGCTATAGGAAAGAAGAGCCTTCTCTAACCCAAACTGATGTCCGCAAGCACACGCAGACACATTTTGCAGCTCTACTGGTCACAGAGAAGTACCGGGTCACAAAGTAACAAGCCTAACTAAAAGATCAAGCACCAGCAGCCATTTATTACATTGCTGTTTCAAACAACCCCTTTGAGTTTAGTCAATGTCACCATCAGTAGAAGTGTAAAATGGCTTGACAGCTGTCCTGAAGCAGAGTTTTAACGGATCTTGGACAAGGCTTCCAAATTAGACAGGAATCTTGCATACCATTAATGAATTTGATCTATCTCTAAAGTACATCCCAACCACTAATGAGCTTGATCTATATCTAAAGCACTTCCCACTAGATAACACCCGAAGATTTGAAGTGATGAAGAATGTCAGGAAGAAATTAATCCTAAAAGCTGCAAATTCATACACTGAAATAATCCTGTATCAAAGAGGACAGAGTAGGAATAAAAAGGCTCTTTAAGAAAATGGGGAACGACAGTAACAGCAGCACAAGAAAGATTCTTTAAGAGAAGTTTTAAAAAATTAAATTCTACCATTTAAAATTTACTACAGTGGACTGGAAACAGGGCAAGAAAAGCAAAGATGGACAGAAAGAAAAAAATCCAGTCTTTCTAAAACAGGAAGAACTGAACATACAATGAAGTTTGAGTGTCATACAGAACATACAGTATGTATGTATGTAATTCAGACAAAATTTGAGGACAAAGATCAAATAGGATTTACAAAGTGATCAAACACTTATACAGATAACAGCTAGTGTTACAATGTCAAGATCTCGAGGGAGATAACTCCTGAAACTTAGGAACCGATTTAGGAAGATGTTACCCTCAAATGTTACACCCCCACACCTTACTGAAAGTTTCTTCTTAATCAGTTTTGACTGATGTTAAATTTTTTTGCATGCTTTATCACTCTGGTGTAACATGGTAATTCCTATTTTTCATTTAGAGAAATAGTTTAAACCCACAGAAAACCCCCAACAGGCTGAACACGAGCTTGCAAGCCCATCAGTACACATTCAGCAGTGTTTGGTGCAACCTTGCACAACACACCCAATGGAGCAATCAAATCAGATTTAAATTTAGCTAAGTGTATAGTTCTGTATGTACCTCAACCCAACACACTTCAGGCAATACAGTCCCACCCAAGAATCCCTTTACCTACCTGACCTCGCCTCTACACTGTGCCAGCAAACAAACTTTCCACAGCAATGTGATGACCCAGATCAGGGACCTGAGGTGAAGTTATTTTGTGTTCTGGTGGTTTATTTTTCAGACAGATCAGTTTCCTGCAGTGCTTCAGGGTGAAGCCATGTAAACAGCTCTACCAACACAGCTGTGGGGACTGCACAGGGAGCAGGGAAAAGCAGCTGTGGACTGCAAGTGTTTAAGCCAATTTTGCCACTAAGCGTCTATCAAGAACTTCATGTGCATCCTTATGAAGCAAGAAAGCTACACGCCATAGTCTAGTCCCAAGGACAGAGACATGAAAGACTTCAGATCCCCTTTAGTTTCAGGTGAACCTCTGACATGATCTGATCTCTTTGCCTGAACACTAGAAACTAAAACATCACAGAGAATAAGATGAAAGCAAAACATTAGAACTTTACAAAACTTCAGAGGGCAAGGTATGAAATAAGCATTGCAGATGCCACCACTGATATTTAACTCCTTCCTATCCATTTTTCCTCTTGCCCATTTCTACTGTCCCCAACACACGATTTTCACTGTTTCTACATAAAACACACAAGGATTTTGGACCTCCTAGCATCCATTCATTATACAGAAGACATCATTACAATTGGCATCTTCCTTGGGAAGACATGCAGGATGGATTGGATAGGCACAAAATGCAAGACGAGCATCAAACTTTGCACCTGCTGTCCCCTCTTGTTGTAGCTCAGGCACACTGGTAAGCCAACATATGAAAAAGCATTCTAAAAATCCACAATAGCTTCTGTCCAAAGATTTAAATATACAGTGACAAGCCTTATTCTTCAGAGAACCTGGTTAATGAAACAGACCAATAACTCCATAACTCACCAGAAGCTCATCTAAGACTCACATCTGAACCTAGATTCCCAGTCTCCACTGCATGCACAATAAAGTTTATGCATCAGTTTTGCAGATTTGTGTGGAAAAAATAAAATGGTACAAGCCATTGATCTTGTAACAGAAATCAAACCTCAGTAAATACGGGCCCACACTGAAAGAGCACAGTGGGTGCATACAGAAATACGGGTCCATAAAGAGCACAGTGCCATGTTGCAGCCAGGCCTGATGCTGACCCCACCTGTGGGCCCACAGCCCAGTCCAGCCTCCACTCAGCCCTGTCCCCACCAAGGTGCTTTCCTGTGAGGGTGACAGAGCCCTGGGACAGGCTGCCCAGACAGGTTGTGGAGTCTCTATCTCTGGAGACATTCCAAACCCGCCTGGATGCTTTCCTGTGCAACCTGCTGTAGGGAACCTGCTTTGGCAGGGGGGTTGGACTAGATGATCTGCTGAGGTCCCTTCCAACCCCAACCATTCTGTGATTCTGTGATAAATATGTTCAGAAAAAAAAAAAAAAAATAGAGTAAAGACTGAAACTAGCAGTTTCATAACAGGATTTGCCATAACAGCTCTCAGATTCTCACTAGTATTTTTAAGAAGGTGGTTATTTCTTCTTAAGAGCGATCTCACATTTCATCTACAGATCTTTGGTTTGATTAATGTGAACTACATGCAGTCTATGCGAGACATCCATACATTGTTTTTATGCATCTCACTTTTTGTTTCTGAAAGGCAGCCACCCACAGCTATCTTGGTCATCACTGTGCAGCCAATTTTCTTGCATGTGATCTGGTACATCAAGACCAAACGATCATCAGGGTGGCAGGAGGAGCAGAGCCAGTGTCACACCTCCTCTTATGGCTACATGCAGGACCACAAGACACCACAACGCCAATGCAGCCTGCAAAGCAGGACAGAGGAAGACATTGTCCAAGCCTAGAATTCATCCCCTACAAGCCTCTAGCTTAATTGTCATCAGTGACAGCTGTAAAGCTGACATCACATATGCAGCAACTTGAAAGGCCGCTTTCAAACTGAAGACTCAATATTTTGTTAGTCTATTCATCAGGCTCTGACAGACCCACTAAATTAAATTCAAACAGCTGGCTGCAAAGACAGCACATTCTACTATACTTTCAGAATGAGCAACATACCTTCACCACACAGTTTTGAGCTTCTCAGACAATCTTGAAAACCAAGAGGAGGGAAAAAAAAAATAAAATTAAAAAATCACTACAACAAGTTCATGCAAGTATTCCAGGAGAGCTTATAAAAATAATTCTATTCTTTCATGTACGAGTCTTTTGCAAATCAGTCAGTGCCAGCTCTAAGCATTACACCACTACTGTATCTATGACTCAGCAAGGGAATCTGGACATAGGAAGAAAATTCACTTACATTAGTAACTGGCAAAGATTTTTTAAAAGCCAGCAATTACAACAATGCCACAGAAAATTATCCAAGATGACTCGTGCCTGCACTCCTTTTATGTTTAAACATACAAAATTAAATGAGAACATCAAACTCATTTATATATTGGCTAAAGTTTGAAAGCAAGTAAAACAATGCTTAGTGCAGCCAAGTCAAAATACAAAGGACTCAATAGCTTTTTTCATCTCCAATGAACAGAAACAAACAATGGCTGTATATTCTACACAAAACACTGAACTCTATTTCCAAGATTACCTGTACGTAGTCCAACTATGCAAGTCTAACTTGCATCTGAATAAAAAACAGACAGCAACCAGCAGCTTCATGTTGTAATTTAAGATACAAGCTTTACTCACTAAAACAGTCATCAGAGGTTTACATATAAACACGAACAGATAGCAAAGTTTACACAACATTATTTGATGCAGCAAAGTAGCAAGCTCTTAAACGGTTCAATTATGCTTTGGTCCATCAACTAAGACTAGTTAGAATTAACTTATTCCAAGAAGGCAGAAAACATCCCAAACCATACCTTTCCACTACATTATCCTCATTTAGATATTCCACAAAATAAGCACTCAGACCTTGCCTTTTAAACACTACAGTCCACAGAGTCTGTACATTACTAAATAAGACACTTGTTCTGCATCTTCAAAAATAAACTCTATGGAATTAATTTTGTTATGGTGGCAGCAGACTCCCAGTTGACACAGGGAGCAAGTGAGAGAGGAGGAAGAAATACTTTCGTTGATTTCTTAGGCAAAAGGTTCAAATGGAGAGGGATCTAAACCCACTGGATCTAAAAAGGAATTCCCCTTCCCGCATCTCCCCATGTAAAAAAGCACACCAATACAGAAATAGGATCAAAGTGGTCCACAGTTTACATCCGAAACAATACAGGAGAATCTTAGAAGACTAATCCTCTTCCCTAACACTTCTGAGGCAAAGAATGTAAAGCTTTAACTCATCAAGGTTTTTAGTGCTCATAACTCTTTTTGAGAATTTTGCATCTGAGTTTCTATTTTATTTTCTCAATTTCTAAATGAAAGCAGAGCATGCAATACATGGTAAAACCTCAGGTGACCACATCCCAGAGGTGTCTCTGCCAAACACTTTGCATTCATGCATTATGTTACACCGGTTTGGAGCAAAGCCTCAAGCGATGCTACATTCCCTAAACTAAATTCTCACACAGACAACGTATCATTGTATCAACACATATTTTATTATCTTACTATCGTATTTTATGTTAGCACTTGATATGTGTGTCATCTCTCACCCAACGGCCTCGGATGGGACGGCAGGGGAGAGCAGGGAGAAGCACCAACTAGGAGCAAAGCACTATCCCGGCGGCAGCACGAACGTTCCTGAGGCACGAGCAGGGACATCACCTACAGAGCTCCCCAGGTTTCTCTAGGAACACGGCTGTCGCCGACACCGGTACGGGGAGGAGCGACACGGAACCCCGCACAGCTGCCGAGGGACGGGCGAACGGCCGAGCGCACAGGCGGAGCCCCGCGGCCGGCCAGGGCGGTCGCTCTTGCACCGGCCGGACCCAAGGGGAGCCCCGCAGCGGGAACACAAGCCCCGCACCGGCTCCCGCGCGAGGCGACTCCAGCAACCCCCAGCCCCCCCCCGAGAGCTCCGC
>NW_010291680.1:0-6365 GCF_000700745.2 Antrostomus carolinensis | reverse complement strand
TGATACCCCCAGGCTGAGCTTAAATAGAGCTCCAGACCCTTGGGTGGGGCTGGTGGGAGGTTGCAGGTGGGGCTGGTCAGAGTTTTTAAGGCTGGGTAGTAGCCTCAAGGGTCTAGGAGTTAGAAGCACAAGAGGAGTATCAAGGAGGAGTAAGGGCAGGCTGCCCTATAAAGGGAGTGGAGCTGAGAATTAACACAAGTCAGGTAGGGCCCCATATACGTGGCCAAGGTGAACAGAACTGTGTGTAGACAAGTTCTGCTGAGAGTCCAGGTAGCTAGACAAGCCCATTGTAATGAGGTAGGTCCAACATCAACTTGAAAAGCATATTTGTCAGGTCTGGTGACAGAAACCAGCATTGGTGCTAGCCCAGCAGTGACCAGGGAAGTCTATACTGTTAAGGCATGTCTAAGGTCTAGCAAGGTTATCAAGTCTGTGAGGAGGATCATGATGTGACCAGGCACAGGTATGGCTGCAGCATCTTGAAGGCAGATACCAGGGGTGGGAGCCTCTTAAACACCGTTCTTGAGTGAGGGAGGGGAAATCCTCCCTTGTGGTTTCTTAGAGCTTGTTCTCAGCAGTCTGGATCTAGACAAGAGATGTTGCTCTGTGCTAGGGTGCTGGCCTTGAGCACAAGCAGGTGAACTAGGAGAGCAGTAGGAAGTGAGGAGATAAGCTAACCTCTCCTTAACTAACAGTGTTACTCTTTGGATGAAGGAAGTAATCTATTGCTGTCTAGATGCTAAGAAGTAGTGTTTCAGAAGTAGAACTGTGTGAAGTGGAGAAAGATAAGAGGTTGGACAACCTCTAGCAGAAACAGCAAGTGAGGGAAGTACACCTAGTGTTTACTGACAGAGAGCAAGCAGATAAAGCATGCTTTTGGAAAATAAGTCCTCTCTCCTCAAGAAAAATGGGTAGAAAAATTCAATTAAGTGAATAGGCCAGAAATGGGAAGGCCAGTTTTTGATTCATGGATATTGTGATGCTGAAGTTAAGGAACAGCAATTGAGACAAGAAGGGATACTGTGGGGAAAATACCTTGCGTCCAATCTGGAGGATTCGAACTGGACATTTCTGGTAGCTGGCTTGTTTCAGTGGCTAATAGAGCTTTGCTTCTGGAGAAATCTGAATTCTGAAATTGGCAGCGTACCCTTGGCTTGTGTGTTTTTCTGGCTACAGTGTCTGTTTCTGCAATGAAGGCTTAGTGTGTAGTTAGTTATACTTCAGCTGTTCATTCCCAAATATTAGCTTTCCTAAGTATGTTCCCTTCTTACGTTGCTACTCTAGAAAAGAATCTTTAATAGTTCTTAGTTCATCTCTGTTGTTTTTCCTTGACTTTGAAGAAGAGGCATTAAGCAGAATGCCAAACTTTATGTGCAGTAAGTGAAAGTCATAAATTATTCTGAAGAAAAATGGCACCAATAGTCTATAGAAGTGAGCATTACTATTACTACACATCTTTCTATATGTCTAAAAAGGAAAAGGTAAACATTAAAAAAGAGGGAGAGGAAGAAGAGCAGTTAAGGAAAAGACAGTCTGAAGTTGTGGAGATGTATGAACCTCTGCAAAGAGAGGAACAAGAAAGAGTGACATTATTACACAGGAATAAGAGGCAGCAAGAATGGAGTCTGAAGTTGAAGTCATTCCTATAAGCACCAGGAGCTGCAACTGGTGTTATTCAAAAAAGAGGAAAATGTAAAAATGGGAAGGAATATAAAATGGGAATGTATTGACCAGAAGAAATTTTATTTTTTCTTTGCATTAAGGTTGGTGTGCTGTGTGTTTAAGGTAATAAAGTTTTACTCTGAATCTTGTTTTCTATTGTTCTTTCACCAAAATGTTGGCAAATAGTGTAAATCTTAATTGCTTCTATTTTATTTCATAAAAAATGGAGTTAACTCTATGCTGCAAACTACTAGAAGCTAGGAAACTGAAAGCCAGGGCTGATGGTCTGTTTTACATACCCTGTAGGCAACCTAAATACTTTAGAGAATGCTTTGAGAGCATTGTCAGTTTTAATTTTGTATTGCATAGCTTCTGACAGTTTGTTAAATACTTATATTAATTATTTAAAAAACACTTATGTACATATTTAAAGAATGGTCTTTTTGTGGATCTTCAGCTCACTGTTTCAACACATATTCATGTACTATGTTGTTCAGGGCTTTTTGTAATATGGGATTTTCAGCTAAGGCAAGAGTGTAGAACACTTCTGATTTCTGAAGCAATTCCTGTACAACCCATCTTGGTCAATAAAACCAAAGACCAATTTCTGCATAATTTCCTTGCTACAGCACCAGGCAGAACTCCAAGTTTTTATTTCTGTGAGTCCTTCCTCAGTAGGAAGACTGAGAACTGAGTAGGTTTTGTTTGTTTATCTTTAGATACTATATATATCTATAAATAAGAGAAGTGGAATTCAACTCTGTACTTTCCTAAACTATTTGCAAGATGGTTCTTTGTACAGAAGTAATGTGTTTCCTCTTAAAAAATAAAAATAGAAAGGAGACTCATTTTTATGTCAAAAGCAGTTAAAGTCATGGTGGATCCAGTTTTGATCAGTTTCAATACTGAAACAATTGCAAGAATTTTTACTGTTAGGTGATAGAAAAGGCTTGTTTTACTTGCTCCCAAGACTTAGTTTAGAGTTATTTCTATTAACTCCTATTACCTTTGGGATTGTATGTTGCTTTTTAATATTAGTTTATTAAATTTCTGAAACAGTCTCTTCTGGAGAAAGTGGTCTTCTGGTGAATTTATGAATCTTGATTCTCCTTGAATCAAGTCACTTCATGTGGGGAGTCCTCCTGAAGGCACTGGGCCAAAGTCTGATGATGTTCAAGCACATTTTTCATTTAGGTAGGCTAAGAAAAACCTGAGGCTTCAACCTCTTGGAGATCTTGTGGATGTAACCTGGAATTCCACCATTTTCAAACCCCTTTGTCATAGCTGGGGCCTCAGCTGTATCACAGGCAAAAATGAGTCTGCAACCTCCAGACCCTCTTCTCTTGCATCAGAAAACCAAGAAGGGGAAAACTGCAAGTCCTGACTGTTAGCCGTGCACTGTACCTGCAGGGATTTCACCAGGGTCTTCTCAAGCGTGCACTGGTGGTGGAACAATTTCTGCTGACAGAAGTACTGTCTAAAGAAGAACGGAAAGGCCACTGGTCCCAACAAGCCATAAAGAGAGAGTCCTAGGCCTGTGCTGGATGACCTAGTACGTGTACGGGTATGACTCAACCCCAGAGTTTCCTCTGCATGCGGAAGTGAGATAATCCCACTATAGCCTTAGTTAATTAGTGATATGCTCATAGGAGAGGAACAGAGTGAGTAATTCTTTCCTTTGAAGGAGATCTTGATAGACCTTGCTGTGGGAGTCATGAACAGAGATTTCAAGACTTGGCTTGATATTAACAGTAAGAAAAAATAAATACCATCATCAGAAGCAGCAACAAAGAGGGAGAAAAAAAAATCTCAAATATTTTATAAGGGTAGAGAAAAAGAAGCCCTAAACTAATTGAAATAACAAAACTCATAAGTGATTTGTAAGATGGAGCCTCTAGTTACCAAAATGCCTAATTAATTTTCCTTATTAGGTTGCTTAAAACATTAAAATATTACTTTCTCTAAAGTATCATAGTAGCAAACATTCAGATACCCTAGGTAGATCTTTTAAGTACATTGTGTTGGCTGGAGGAGTTGAATTTTGTTATTAACTATAGAAAAATAAAAGGTAATTGAAAAGGTTTCTTGTGGTTTGGAAATGCCTTCCAAATATTCATTAAACATTTAAGCGACTAAATTTGCAGAATATGTTCCTGACATTGGCACTGGTTCTGTGGTATTTCTCTCGTCAGATGGAAGTACTGTGTGTTATGCAGAGTGCATTCATGCATAAACAATATCATTTTCATAAATTAAAACCTCCCCTGCAGAAGGAACATCTGTGCCTGCCTTTGAATAAAAGATGGTGGCATGTGAGTTGCCCCTTGACTGACTAGAAGAATCCTTATGTTTAAGAAGAAGGCGCATAACCAAAAGGCAAGCAAGCCTGGGTCAGCTTTTTCAATTTTAGCCCAAAACTTGTCATTCATTCCCCCCACCTCGCGTTATCTAGGGTAGATTTAGCTGTTGCCACTGACTGAGAAAGGTTAATAGGGTGCCCGAAAAGTTGCCTTTTGCTTTCTTCCTTTTCAGATGCAGCAACAGTTCTGGAGCGCGGAGCTGCGGGCTCAGGCGAAAGGCAGCGAGATGCTGCGAAATGCATCAGCCGGCGTCGCAATTAATTTTCAGCTATTTTTGGCAGGAAAGACTGGCCGTGAGGGTGCTGCAGCACTAATACAGGTTTGCAGTGCTTATGCTTTGGATTTCTGTAGCTAGGATCACCTTTTGAAATAGACGTCAGTAGCTTGGTTTCTCGTGGAAAAAATGCCGTGATCCACGGGACAGCCTGTTCGCTTTCGGCTGGACTTTAAATATTTACCTCTGCTCTGTGACAGGCTTTGTATAAAGTATTTCAGGGAACTTCTTAAATCTGTTTCTGAGGGTCGGAGACAAAGACCTGTTGATAATTGTTCCTGGTCATTAGGGAGAATTGCTCTCCCGCAGGTTGCGTCTCGGCGTTTCTTAAACCCCAGAATAATTAGGGAAGATTAAAGAAACACCCGTTTCGCGTCTGGGATGAGGGCGAATCGATGGCGCTGGATCCAGGGCTAGTTTGCGGGGGGGAAGGAGCACCTGCTGCCAGCGATGCCGAGTCGGGGCCGAAACGGCATTGTCCCGGTGCACCGGTGCGGCGAGCCCCGCTGGTACCGCGGGACGAAGCGCCCCGCGCCCGCTCCCACTGGCTGCCCACGGGCGGGCGGGAGGCTGAGCCTCGGTGCAGCCCCCAGGCGAACCGCTTTTCTACCCCTATTTCCCTAATTCAACAAATCTGCATTGCAAATTGCCCGTTTCGCTGTAAACAAACGAACAAAATCCCCCCCTCTCTCCCCGCCGGAACCCCTCAAGGTAAGTAAAGAATCCGTGACTTTTTTTTTTTTTTTAAGTCCAGTTTTATTCTACAAATAATAAGTGTTGCACCTTTCATGAGCTATCCGAATAAAACAATAATCCCATAGGAATTACTTACACTAAGGAAAAAAATAATAATTACATTTAAGGAGAAATGCAACATTCGACCAAATGCTCAATACTATGTTGTTGCCAAAGGATGGATGTTTTTCTAAAATCCCAGTGTGCATTACACCATAATATACAGGATTACAAACAAAATTACAGTACAGATTGATTCCAGTTGAACCAGCGTTACATTTCAAACAGCACTTATTCTGGACTGCATTGTACATGCAATAGCTATTGTTCTAATTACGGATTAAATGGTTTGAATTTGTTTCAAACTACCGTACTAATCGACTACAATAGGTATATAGCCCGACTTTAGCAACCCGATTAGTTTTAGGTTCCGATTTATAAGACGAGCATATGACAACCACGGATTGTGTGAACATGTATAAAATCATGCATTTATATCGCCTGGAAACATTAACATCTTCAAGTTCTCTTCCAAAAAAACCACGGAATGCCAAGGGTTCAAAGACTAAAAAGAAACAGTGCAAATTGTATGTGATAGTCAAGCAGCTTTCGATTTAAAAAGGGTGTTGGCATTTGCTTATAATCTTTATATACAAGTTTGTGCAAGTAATGTGTTGAGTTGATATGTTTTAATAGAAAATAAGTCTCTCGTTCTTATATCTTCTCAAGACCTAGGGGACCTGGTTCGTGTTGTAGGGAGGAAAGGAAAAAGAGGGGAAAAAAAAAAAAAAAGAAAATTAAAACTACAAAAAAGATACTTTAATGGGAAAGAAATTGCCCGGATTGTGCATTTTTATTTTCTTCTTCTTCAACTATTTGAAAGGAAAGAAGTGCTAAGGCAACATAACTTCTCTAAGCACTTTTCTGCTGGTTTAAATTAGTTAAATTATTTTGTATAAATTAGATATAATTCTACCTTTCCAATATGTATAAAAATTGATGAAGCTGCATGGTTTAAAATAGGAAATTCACGTTATAAAAAGTCATTAAAAATTCTGTACAAAATCACAACAAAATAATTCAGCATGGGAAAGGTAACAAGTAGTAAAACGTTGGTTGAAAAATAGAGATTTCATATATATTTTGTAATTGGCCCATCGCTAGTTTAAAAATTGCATAGATCCTAATTATTGCTTGTGATTTTTGTTATCCCGATCAGGTAATTGACGCGATCCCAATGCCCCTACCCCAGATTTACAGCGTGGCTCCGAGGAGCAGAAGCAAGACAGAAGGGGAGCGGGGACGCGGCGGCCCCGGGGGCAGCGGCGGGACCC
>NW_010291679.1:0-3019 GCF_000700745.2 Antrostomus carolinensis | reverse complement strand
GTTTGGCTGCCAGCCTAGTGCAACCACCACACACATTTAGACTGAAATGCTTTGGTCAGAGTGGCTTTTGCCCCAGAAGGACACAATTATTCACATCAGCAGTTCCCAAACTGTGGTGTCTAAAGCCATGCTGAGAGCTCCTTAGCACCAGGCTGCTTTACAGTTTAAACCATGAGCTTGAGAGAAACTAAAGATCATGGTAGTTGTCTTCAGTCCAAAACATTTGCAAACATTAGAGTTTAAAAAATGAGCTCAACACCCTTTTACACCCGTTTCTCCAGCCCTCTGCTTCACCACAGCTGGGAACTAAAGTTCCACTCCAATCCCTTTGTTTTCCCGAGTGATGGAATACCACTGGCCCATAAAACACCATGAACAGAGGAACTACGTACCCAAAGTTGACAGCAGCAACCATGGTACAAACAGTTACCAACTGGTCCTGTCCCCACCACAGAGCTGTGCCAGACGCTCTTATACCACGCTGGGAATGCGTCCAGGGCAAGCTGGGGAAAGTCACCCAACACCCTCACCTCTTCATTTAGTTAGATGGCTTTGTTCAGGCTTCTGGAAAGATTGTCTCAGCTACATGGTTAAAAATAAACTTTTTCATCACTAACTCTTAGTTCACTAGAGAATAACCACTCCAGAAGAGCCGAGACAGTCCCCGTGCTCGCCTCCTGCCAGCCCTTTGCTGCTGTTATCACCAGCTCTGTCAGCAACCAGGTGCAACTCCACTTGACCACCACCCTTCCCACAGGCAGTCCACTGCCCAAGGACTTGCCTACACAGTTTGGAACTGAAGCTGTTTGAGCACTTGTTCCCAGTGTTTGCAGTTTTCATATCCCTCCTGCTCTGTCTTGGCCTCCAAAAGTAATTTGTCTGGAGTGAACAGATGTTTAAGGTTCTCAGTAGACAGCCAGCAAGCCCACTGCAGGGTCAGGGTTGTGCAATAATTTATATTTTCACTCAACTTTCCAAAAGAAGTCTTTATACTTCAAAAAGAGGAATATTTTTTTGGTTGGTTTTTTTTGGCAAGCTTGAATGAAAAGTTTCTTTCAGGGCTAGGAGAACCACAAAAGAAGTTAGTTTACTTTTCCCACATGTGCTCTCTCACTGAAATAGTTTGGTGAACTGAAGTAGGTTTTGGTCCAGTGCTCTAATTTCTTGAATATTGTAGCATTTCAGTGAATTCTGACTTTGGCTGAATAATGCTGTCTTGCTTGAAATTGGACCCTGTGGACACCAAGACCATCTTCTGCTAATCTCTGGTTGAGTTGGGTAAGGTGGCAGCAAGGCCAGGCCACTGGACACACAGTCCAGCAAGTTCACAGAATGGTTTTGGTTAGAAGGGACCTTAAAGATCATCCAGTTCCAACCCCCAAAAGTTCATCCTTTTTAAAGGAGAAAGGGAAGGAAGGATGAATTTGCAAAGCCACTCGCTCGTTCGTTACGCTGGAACAAGAGATACATAAGCCAAAACATTTTCAAAGCCGAGAGGGGAGGTTTCAGTAAGATCTCACCTGGTTATATCTCAAGCAGGAAGCAAGCTGCTTGGTGTTCTCTTTCAGGAATCTCAAGACTGACATTTCAAAGAAGCTGCAGTGCACAGTGAGCCAAGCACTCAGCTCCCAGGATCTGCCAAAGTCGAGGCTGTGCACTTGACCTCCACTCCACATCCCTCACCTCCGGGAACCAGCATTACCATGCTATTTACATAATCACAGAGTTTCCCTAATACCACTGGATGCTTTTCCCCAGTGCTCCATCAACTTGAGTCTGTGTCAGACAGGGAAGTAGAGGTCATGTCAAGGACATCCCTAAATTCACTGAAAACAGAGGGGAGAGCAGGGAATAAAATCCTGAATTTTGGAGGGTGGAGAGGATTAATTCTCACTATCTCATTTTTCTTTTTTTAAAAAAAACCAAAACAAAACCCCAGTGAAAACAAACCAACCAAGTAAACCCTGAAATTACAGCCAGTATTTGGAAGAAAAGCACTTATTTATCTAACTTCTGCTGGTGGCACTGAAAATTGAGTGAAAAATTATTTAGTGGATATTTGGTATCTGTCTCCAGGACTCTTACAGGAGGAAGGCACATGCAGGTCACTCGCCATCTGCACAAATTATCACCAAAATGTAATGTGACAAGTAGATTTTTCCCAATGCTCCCAGTTTACACTAAAACCTCTGTTTTCAGTGAGTCCACAACCAGGGATCAGGGTGGTAACGATGAGCCAGGATGGGGAGGATTTCAGTGGTGTTGCTGCTTTACATCAAAGCCTGGAGTCAAGCAGCAAAGGCAGCACGATTCCCACGGAGGAAGGAAGGGCTGAGCACACACCCAGGGAAGCAGAGGGGAGGGGAAAAGCAGCCTAATCAAAACTACCAGCAGGATTTCTGCTCACACTTCAAACCCAGAGCAGATAAAGCCCTTCATTTTCAGTTCTTTAAAGCAAACCCCTGGAGTTCATGCAGAGGAGAGCTCTGCAAAGAACTGGCAATCCTCTGAATTCAGTCATTTTCAGGAGTTCCACCTTCCTTCCACCTCCCTGAGCATTTTTCCCGTTCTCAGTCATTTACTCATCGCTATTACCACTACACACGTACTGACCTTTGCTTTTACACGACAAACCCAGGTGTTCACTGTTGGAGCCTGATGTTCATTACCTGGACTCATTTCAGACGACGTCTCATCCTGTCTCTCCTCTCTGCTTCAACCTGTCTGATTTTTGAGATGTTGCTTGAATTACATCTCCTGAGAAGTCCAGGTACTCACATCTTTTTGTTAAAGGGCACACATACCTCCTGGCTTCAGGTTGTTCATTCCAGTCTGATGAAACCACCCCCCTACACTTTTTTTCCCAGAGGCACATTTTACTAATTTTGGGTCAGCAGCAAAGAAGCCATTTGGGAATACAGGTAATATGGACAGGTATCCAAATGAGACTTAGAGGAGCCTCCAAGAAGTCCAGACAACCCCTGGAATCACACAGAATCCCAGAATTGCCCAGATTGGA
>NW_010291678.1:3049-3893 GCF_000700745.2 Antrostomus carolinensis | reverse complement strand
GGGAGCCCGCCGGGGCCGCCCCCGCATCACCTGCTGCCCGGCAGCCGGGCCCTGCGCGGGATTACGGGCTAGGACCAACCTAGAGATGCAGGTTTTTCTCCGGTTCTCCTGGAAGTTTCCTTGATCCGACAGCCGGGGGAGAGGACAGGGATGCAGACTGATTTCTGGGCGAAAAATCTTGTTTGTAGAGCTGAAGCAGCCGCACTTCTTCATAAAACATCTTTTCAAACACGCACGCTCCCCGTCATCTGCAAACACAGCTGTGAGCGTACAGGCGTATTGGCTCCTTTACGTGAGTGCGAGAATATGCACAACTCTCCCTCCTGGGAGTGACCCTCCCTGCTCCCATAGGATTTCCCTTCTTCGCTTTGCCCTTCTTCTCCATACGTCAGGCTCTGCCTTTAAATGTCATCCGGCAAAGTATTTTGGGGCCACCTCTGCGGGAGACGAATTTATTAATCCGTAGTAGCCCCTGTCTTCTGCACTGAAAATAACATAATATAATTGCAGGACTGTGTCTTCGGCACAAATCCGAGCCCAGAGCACAGCCCACGTCCTCGTCCGTATGCCGGCTGCCCCGTGAATCGCGTGTTTGTGTCAGTGTGTGTGAGTGCTGGTTATTCCGGGCGGAACAAAAGTCCCCATCAGCTCCCGAAGGCGTGACGCTGGTGGGAGCAGTGAAAACGGTTCCTTGTGGGCTCGTTGGCTGCTGGCGCGAAGGGCAAACTGTCTGCCGGAGCAAGACGCCTTGGCCAGGAAAGGGACATTGCAGAACGACGGGGAGGGCGGGCAGGGGACACGGGGGGAAGGATCGCGCGTGGGACCCTGCAGAGCAGCGACCTCG
>NW_010291678.1:0-2889 GCF_000700745.2 Antrostomus carolinensis | reverse complement strand
GTTCTCAGTGGGATGGGTGCACCTCGCTGCGCACCCGCCTTTGCCCTGCCCTGCTCAAGGATGCAGCTGAAGAAGCTCCTTAAGGCGCTATTATTATTATTATTTATAATTATAAATTTATTTTTTTTTAGAGGGAGAGGGGAAGCAAGAAGTCCCGTCATCTCTTCCAGCTAGCATAGAAACTAGCCAGTACACATATAAACATTTCTCCTCAGAGTGTTGGGATGGGGAGAAATGTTTGGCTATGATATTTTCCAAGCAAAATCCTTTTCCAGTACTCTCTCATTGAGGGTGTGATCCGTCTTACACTTCTGTAGTGAAAATAATATTAAATTGCTTCTTTTTTCATAGCTTTTCGAGTATCTCTCCTTCTTGTAGATTAAACCGGCTGCTGTTAAAAAAAAAAAAAATCACAAGACTGGGAAAGGAATAAAACTCTAAGTTCATAAAGATGAAATGTAACGAGTATGTTGAATACATAACGCTGCTATATAAAAGTTTCAATTAGTTGAGTAAGTCCTCTGTAACGTCTTGTAAAGGTGTAAGGACACGTTTACAGTATAAGCAACATAATGTTCTCAACTGTACGAGTTAATTATTTCCAGATTTTTTTTTTATTTTTTTTTTTAGAAGTGTTTCACAAGTAAAGGCTCTGTCCGGGTATAAAACAACTGATGTATTTTTCCAGCATTAAACATCTTGAGTTCATAATTAGAAGCGTAGGAGAGAGCGGACAGTTACATAATTAGACTGGGGGATTTTAGAGGGGAAAAAAAAAAAGAAAAAATAAAAGAACAGCCTTTTTTCCTTCGGGGAGCCGCGATTATGGCGACCGTGTCTCCTTCGCTCAGATTTGTCTCCACTCAGTAGCACCAGTACATGAGGTAGTAACGCCGCCTGGCACAGCCCAGACATGTGGGACGGTTGTGTGGACCCAGCCGCCGGGAGGGAGCAGGGAGCAGGGAGCAGATCTTTTCACTCCAGCAATTCACGAAATCCCGAGAAATTTTGCAAAGATGCTGATTTCTCACTAAATGCCTCAAAACTTCTGGAAATGAGCAGAGTGAAGTCCCAGGCGTGTCGCAAGGTCCGTGTCCGACCCCAACTCTCTGCCCCCGCAGCGTTACCCCTCTCTGCCACCCACGCCTCCCGCTCTGCCGTTCCTCTGGCGGGGGCCGTGGACAGCGCGGCACCTTCCGTCGCCCGTGGGACTGCGGAAGAGCCCAAGAGGAATATGTCGATGATCTTTTCGGTTCCCTCCTGCCGTACCTCCAGGGTCGACTGTCCGTTCATTCTCCTGCTTTCTGTGCTGTAAAGGTCGCGAGTACTTTGTTCCCCAGGATTTGAACTTGTCCCCACTCCCGAGTGGAGCCGAAATCTCACTCCTTCCCCTGTGAGACAGCGTTACCTGCCTGGACTGGTCTATTTCTAACCAGCCCCCCAAAACGAGCCGCCCGAGTTCACTTCCCTCCTGCCAGTTTCCCTTAAAATTTATCTAATATTTAATCTTATTTTAATCTTCCTCGGAGCGGGTGTAAAGCCTCAGTGGGTCAACGCGCAGGGAAAAAGGAAAAAAAAAGATGGGATTTCCCATGCTTAGGCCTTTCCTATAACTGAGTCCAGGACATAAAACTCCATGCGAAAGGCTTGGCTTTAGCTCCCTGCGTTCCACAGCTTCCAAGACAAGCACAAGCCGAGGCTGAGCAGGGATTCATTGGTAAAAATCAAGGCAAAAATTAGTTGTCTCTAATTTTGATTGGCAACAAGAAGGCCACACTAATCCCCCTCTCCTGTACGTGTTAACCCAAAGTTGTCTGATTTAAAGCCAGGTGCCAGCAGAGGGGCAAATAAAGACTTTCAGATTTCTCTTGAACGACTTATACTATTTGTTAGGTTTTTTTGAATGTAAGGAACCAAGCTCACTCTGGGCTCGTAGAGGGTGCTTGCACCGCACTAGGACCAGAGGGAAAATCTACAGAGGATTTTTTGTTGTTGCTGTTTAAGCAATCAACTGCAGCAGAAGTTTTTGCAGCAAGGAAGTCCTCATAAGGAAACATTCAGACTCTCAGAATCGTTAGCCGAGCTCGAAGGGAGAACTTAGAAACATTAATTTTTAAAATTTGGTATGCACAGATATATATATGTACACGCACACATACGAAAACTTGTCTGGATTCCTGTACGGATCATTATACACAAACATATTCCAAGAAAGGCAGAGCAGTGCTTAAAAAGGAGGAAGGTGTTTCTAGGTAAGGTACCTGATAGAACTAGAATCCCGGGAGCCTTGATTTTTGGGGTTGGTTTCCTTTTTTTTCATATCCCTCTCTCTCTCTCTTTTTTTTTTTTTTTTTTAATAAGGTAACAGGAGCAACGAGTTTCTCATCTCTGTAGGTAAAAACATATTTGCGCTTCTGAGGGTGAGAAGACTGGGAACGTCTCTCTGACCTGCGACTGGGATCATATATTGTTCTAAAGTAGAAATGTCAAAGTAAAGTCATTTACCACCTGGACGTCCTTGACTTGGGATGATTAAAGTTTAATCCGAGGTGTGTGCACAGCTTTACCGTGTTATTTAAACACATCAAAGGTCATAAAAGGATTCCAATAGCATGAGTCGTACACCAGAGAGCTTTCTCTGTGGATATATCCGTATTTTATTCTAGTCTAAGCTCCAGAACGCTCTTTAAAGAAAACAGAAACAAAATGGGGGGAAGCTCGGGATGGTAGGGGGGAAAGGGATTTAATTTCTAAAAGGGGTGGCGGGTTTCAAAGAGTCTGGCGGGTCGGACTTTCGGGGATACACCCGGGGAAGGACAGAGCCTTCAATTACCATTAGCTGTGCAGACATCTAGTGGGAAACCCTCGCAATTGCACCCGACCTCCCCC
>NW_010291677.1:0-648 GCF_000700745.2 Antrostomus carolinensis | reverse complement strand
GATTCTGGGTCAAATACAAGAAATTCTCATGTGCACCATCCAAACCCCATATGCAGAATGCTTTTGAGAACAAGCTTAATATACTGTTTATTTTTCTTTCTTAATGGATATTTACCACTGGAGTCTCCATTCAGGCTGCCTGAGACTAAATCAACCTCAGTGGAATTATTTGAGGTGTGTGATCGACTATCCAGTGCTGCCAGGGACTGCAGCATGCTCAGCAGGCTGCTGGAAGTCGGGAACTGCAGGTACTTCTCCGGCACGTAACCCACTTGACCCGCTTTATTCCGTGCCTGTAAGTAAACGACAGAAAAGATGCTCTGCTTTTGCATACAGCTCTGAAAATAATCCAAATAATTTATCCCATCCCAAAATCTATAAAAGAAATAGGGAAAAGAGAACAATTTCAGAAAAATGATACCTTTACCCAGTCTTCCATATCTCCATCTTCAATAACTTCCAATACCTCGTGTTCCTCTATGGTCAACTCATCTGGCTGAGAAGCCTGAAGTAGAGAACGGGAAGATTTGTAAAATAAAAGTGTTTTCAGGTGCACAGGACAGGCAGTGTTAAGATATTCTAATAGATGGGCTGGTCTCTTCTCCAAATAACAAGTGACAGGACAAAAGGAAATCACAGAATCCCAGA
>NW_010291676.1:0-9007 GCF_000700745.2 Antrostomus carolinensis | reverse complement strand
TCCCGGGCAGGCAGCCGCTGGGCCGCACGGGGAGGAGCGGCCTCCAGCCCAGGGTGGGGTCTCTTCTCTTGCAGTTCCTGACTGAGCTTACCAGACTCTTTCAGAAGTGCAGAACTTCGGGCAGTGTTTTCATAACGCTGAAGAAATGTAAGTTTTAAGTCTGTTACTGGATTAAAGAGTGTTCATCTGAAATTCACACTGTTAGCACGTATTTTAAAGGATACAGTTGTAATTCAGAGTATTTGAAAACAAGGGCAGTCGTACGGAAAAATCAATCGTCTTAACTTGAAGGTTATGAGTACTGCAGCTAAGACTGTATTTCAAACTGCAGGAAATATTGTAACTTTCCAATTACTAAACAATAATTGGGAATCCTTGGATTTCTATAAAAGGAGAATTACAGTGTTGCTTTCGTATGTTTGCTTCTCTGGTTTCTGGCGAGCTGGCACTACTTGAGACGTCGAGTGTCCTAGGCTGCAGTTTGACGTGAGTTTAAAACATAGAGCTGCTGCTGAAGCAGGCAGTTCATACAGCGTGTCAGGGGAAGGATTTACATTTTTTACATGTACGTTTCCTGGCAGATGTAGTTTATGGAACAGATCCTTCTGGGGTCACAGAGGAAGGGGTCTGTGAACTATTTGGCAGCAATGTCAGTTCACATGGCCTTAAATTCCGAGGTGTTTTACAAAGCTCCTCATGAGCAGTTTTTAACATCTCATGTCAGGAGGCATCTGGTGATTTCAGTGAAACATGAATAAATATTCTCTGTCTTTTGATACAGATGATGGCCGAACAAAACCAGTCCCACGCAAAGGCCACGTAGAAAGTTTTGAACCAGCAGACAATAAGTGTCTTCTAAGAGCAACTGATGGAAAGAAGAAAATCAGCACAGTGGTAAGTGACAGCTTTGGGTTAGGAAGATTAGTCACCCTACCTGTCTTTTATTTAATGCCCCTTATTTTAAGTGAAATTTGTCTTCACATGTTTCAGGAGAACTACCCTCTTAATTCCAGAGAAACCGTATGGTAGCTAAACACACAGCTGAAGTTGGGATGCTGAAGTGTTAACACTTACCTAAGTCTTAATGGTTACACTCAGCATTACAGATGGGAGAGTAATTTATAGTTGTACTCTGTTTGCTGGATTTTGCTTCAGAATGGCATTGCAGGACAGTAGAAAGGGACCCTCCCTCTTTTCATCAGCCTTGGCTGTTGTGTTGAGTTGGGTGAAATTGTTTGGAGGGAAGGGGGAAACCGCTTCTGGAGATGTGAGCAAAAGGACATGGGCAGATATGGGACCTGCAGAATGAGCACAAATGGTGTGGCTCCAAGGAGGAGAAAAGTCCTGCACACCTATGCTCAAGCATCAGGTGACAAAGAGATAGTTTCCTCTAGACCTCAGTGGAATTACTGAAGGTTCTTACAACCCAGGAAAGAACTGAATGTTCCCAGACTGTGAAACCCCTATAGGAAGGGGATCCTTGTTTCCTAGCAAGAATGTGTGAGTGTAGGTAGACACTTCTAAGCCTTAATCTTGCTTAGCATACTTTTTTTTCCCCTCACATTTACAGAACTATTTGTATTTCAGTTAATTTTAACTACAAGTTGAAAACCTGATGTGTGTTTACTTTGAATGAGAGAGTGGGAAAGGCTTTAGGTAACTTTAGGTCTCCTCTGTGATGAGACCTGGAAA
Source organism: Antrostomus carolinensis (assembly GCF_000700745.2). Taxonomy (NCBI): domain Eukaryota; kingdom Metazoa; phylum Chordata; class Aves; order Caprimulgiformes; family Caprimulgidae; genus Antrostomus; species Antrostomus carolinensis. The sequence goes on along the minus strand of NW_010291676.1, from coordinate 7,315 downwards.
AGGAAAAGACCAAGGAAAAATGTTACTTTGAGAAATAGCTGAGAGAATCTGTCCTGCAACATTTTTGTGGCCCTACAAGTAAATAAAACCTTCCTTAGAATGTTTCTTCACATTCTTCCCATTTGAAAACACACGCATTTGTGATGAATGGGCTCCACAGGATTTTGTCAGTTGAGTAAGGAGTGTTTCCAGTTTTCTGAATCAGTGAAGTCCTACGACATGTCAGTACAGCCTACGTACCACTCAGTGTGATGAGCTGATCCAAATGCTGCTACAAAGCAGTGGGTAAACATGTACTGATACTTGGTTTGTAAGAGAAGCCAGTGTTTTCTTGGTTAACCTCCAGTATTACTTTTGTAGGTGAGTTCAAAGGAAGTAAACAAATTCCAGATGGTAAGTTTACTATGTCTTTTATCTTCCTTTTCTGTAGGTATTGGGGAGTACTGGACAGCTGTGAATGGGATGAGTCAGTGCTGAACTGGTATACAGATTAACCTTAGACTACCCATCTCTCTATCTGTTTTGTTGGGGTTTTTTTTTTTAAAAACAAAAAACGCAACTTTTAATTTCTTTAACTTTCTGCACTGGTTTAGAAACAAGTGTCCCAGAGTTAGGGTATAAGAGCATGATTCTCTAACAGAGCAAATGCAGACACCTCTGCATTAGCAGTATGTTGAATGTTACCTGTAGTATATTGTCACTTAAGTATTTGTTCTTTTAATGGTTCCAATTGTTGTTTCAGGCATATTCAAATTTGCTGAGAGCTAACATGGATGGCTTGAAGAAAAAAGACAAGAAAAGCAAAAACAAGAAGAGTAAAGCAACACAGTGACAGAACAGTGTCCTACCATCACTGTAACAGACTTGACCCTTGCTCAAAGCAAAGTCCATTTCTTTTTGAGTTACCACTTGTCTTTGGCTTTCCTTCCAGCAAGATACTGGGATGTGATCCGTACTTTTGTTTAAACTGAAAGCAGAAGGTGTGGATTGTTGTATGGCAGGAGTATTTACAGGGTTACACTGAAATAGCTTTACACTCAGCTGCCAACTAGTTTTCAACTGATACTGCTGTTTGTTTGGTATCATATGAGTGGGCAGTATAAAGCCTGTTTGGGGGCTAACACAGGGTGAACAGAACTGTACCGTACCAAGAACAAAGTGAGACTGGAGCAGTCGTCTCAGTGACAGATGCCCAGTTTTATAGATAAGCCTCAGTAGTACTAGGGAAAGTGGGTGCCAGCGTGTTACCACAACAGCAGCTTTCCTGTTTCTGTCTTATTTTGAAGGACATGTCTATGTGATGCAGTGCAGATACTCCCAAGGCAGCCAGTACAATGCTTGAGCTCTTGCAGAGCCAGGCAGCTGTGCCTTTGCTCCATGCTGATCCAGTGCTGCTGACCCTGGCTCTGGGGGAGAGAGGGCAGGACTCTGCATCATGTTCCCTTCAGCCATGACTTAAAAATGCTCATGTCATTTAAACCTTTTTTTTTTTTTTTTTTTAAAGCTTCATCCTTCAGTATATTCATGAATTTGAATTTCCCCATACTTCATATTCTAAAGTAGCTCCTTCATCGAGCAGATGTAAAAGGTGAATACTTGTTCCTATTAAACACAATGAGAAATGGACTTCGTTGTTATGACTGATGTGACTTATCTTGGTGAATGGTAACGTTATCTCTGCCTCGTGATACTTTGGGTGTTGCTGTTACAACTCTCACAGTTCTCAGTTCCTTCTTTAAACTTACCTTTTTACATATGTATGCTAAAGGCAATCATTTGAGTTAAAGAAAGAAACAGGAGTAAGCTGTTTAAACAGAATGTACCAGGCTAGGGAGGGACAGTAAACACCAGTAAGTTTCCAGAAATCCCTAACTTTTCTGCCTGTTCACTCCCCTATTGCAAGTAGTTTTGATGTGAAATATAATGCATAGTTACTATGGCTGCTGTAACTTACCTTCAGATTTGCTCAGCCTCATGTTTCCTGTTGGGTTGTGTTACAGTTTAGCTTCAAGAAGATAATTTTAAGATTCCCACCATTACTATGACTTCAACTTCAAACAGTCTGACAACCCATGTGAAAAAAGCTAGTTCAAAACTTTGGTAATGCCTCTAAGGTTACTGTTTTCTCTTAAAAGTCTTGGGTTTAGTTCCTTTAGGTCTGAAACAAGTTTTTCCTGTATCAGATCTTATTTAATCTCCCAGGAAGCTGCTGCTTGATTTGAATGCAAAAGTACAGGCAGGACAAGCATGGGCAACCAGGCTTGCAACAACTCTCAGCTTGAAATCTATCATCCTTTATATAGAAGTTAAAAGAGTACTTAAAAAAAAAAACCAAACACAACAAACCACAAAAAGCTTGTAATACATATTTCAAGAAGGCTCGATAGCCCAACCTTTTATTACATAAAAACCCTTCTTCAAAAAAGTTTAAAAGTTTGCTAGAGCTGAATATAATTCATCCTCTCTCATCCTTGAACTGAGTTTTTAATTTCAGTACTACTATTGCAGCATGTTGACCTAAAAGGCATTCTGAAAGTGTATTTAAAAAAAACAACAAAACTTCTGCACCTGCACAGCTGCTGATCTCTTGTTGCATAAGGGGCAAGAATTACTTGATAATACATATCTGTGGCTGTAGTCAGACTTGCTCCTTAATGACTATAAAACATCTATTTCCACTTTTTGACATACATTTACAGTTTTATATTACATGTGAAATTCAATCTGGACCCATAAAAAGGCATTAGTTGAGTGTCTTGCATTATTACAGCTTTTTGAAATTCCTTTTGACAAAACACTGTTGTAAAAGCATCCTAGAAAAGACACTAAGTACTAAACCAAAACTTTGTATTCGTCTCGGTAACTGTACAGGATGAGTGCAGGAACCCTGCAGAGAGAAGAGAAAGAGTTTTTAAATTTGGGAACTGCAGGATCAAAAGCGACACTACCTGTGGCAAATCTCGGCTTATTGCTAACAGCAAAGACTCGGCAGAAAAGCAGTGGATCTTTTAGTTCCTTTGGCTGTGACTGCATTTCCCCTTCATTCCCTTTCCCCCTATCTAGCCTCTTTCACTTTCATTCAGTGATGTGAAGGCTTATGGCTCAGCAGCATTCAAATGGGAAAGGGAGACTTTGTCAGGGACTGCAGTACATTCACACCCAATGCTGTATGGAATCATTTGTATGCAGTCATTGGGTTCTGTTGCTCACAGCCTTGCAAGCCACAAGAAGAAAAAAAAAAATGTTTCACTTGATATTTAGTTGACAGTAAACAGTAGCAAACCTGAAGCAATTTTGGTGCATCTCTAAGAAAAAGGAATCAAAGTCAATTTTTACTGTCATTTAAAGGTTAAGTAGTACCTTCCAGCTGAACATAGGCTTAAGAAAATGTATTACAAATGAAACCCACAACAGGACATAAATACCTAGGGTTCACTTAACTGTACCAACACATACAGGAGTTTAAAACTAGAGGCTTAAAACTAGATGTGCCCAGACTGTTTCAGCCTTGCCAGAATCCAACAAGGACACTATGAGTTGAACATCAATGTTTTTACGCTTAGAAAACAGCAACAGGCTTTGCTGTACACATTGGGAGAGTATGCATTGTGTTTGCTTAAAGCTGGGCAGTCTGTCAGCTGTGCCAGATTCCCATCGTATTCTGTTAAAGCAGGAGGAATTAAATGTGCTTATGAGTTTAAAAGGCAAGCTGAGTCCCTCCCATGAGTAAAGAGGGTTACTATGTAGTTGAATAGCGGCATACCTGAATGTATATAGTCATTTGCTCTTCAATTTTATGAAAAAAGCAGCAAGAGGTAACAGTGGGTATACATTTTAGAATTTCTTGAAAAGGCTTATAAAAATGAAGAATTTACATGGACAAGAATTTACATTTTACCACAAGTGAGGATTAGATGACCAGTAAACTCTTCCCATAGTGCTCAAGGAACTATACACATTTCCTGAATATTTTTTTCTCCTCAGGAAAAGTGAAAGGGGAGGAAAAATTAAGAGCAGATTATCCAGTAAAGTCTGAATGCAGAAATAATTGATATGTTTTATTTATCTGTAAGAGCTTAACAAATTTACCTCTTTTCCATTTTGATACTGTAAATTTCATCACAAATTGCTTGTAAGTATGGACATCTCTGTTTTGGCCATCGTGACATCAGTTGCCTCACAGTAGCATCAAAGGCTTGTCTGTCTCCATCAAGCTAAGAGGAAAAAAAAAAAAAAAAGACAAGGCACTATGTTACATTCTTACATTCACTCATGAAGGAAATACTTCTCCCAATAAGATTCAGGCTCCTGAACATTGTGTAATGTCAGTGCTCCTTAATTAATGAAGTTTCAAACAAAATTCATATAAACAACATGTGCAACTGGCTTTTAAAGTTTTTTTCTAAGAAAATGTATTAAGAATTTAGTGATCAGTTTCTTAACACAGGTATTTTAGTGATAAAAAGGTGTAAGCAATGAAAAAGGGCTCTATCAGTTTTGCAATGCTGGATAGAATACGAGAACTGTGGTGTAGGAGTGGTCAAAAGTGAATGATGCAAGCCAATTGTGTGCATATTTGGAGAAAAAAAGAGTTTATTTTTAAAGTAAAAGGTGATAAACTATCTCCATGGATAGACGATGAACTAAATATTTTGAAAACATTTTCAAATGTTTCACCGGGGTCTGGTCACCCCACAAGCACTGTTTCAGAGCAGCAGATGTGAGGTAGAAAAGTACTAAATCCACTTCCAAGCAGGATATGGATTTTGTTAGAGTTTGTTTTTCTGGAGGGCGGGGAGGCATCCATCTCTCTAGGAAGAACTTCTGGCTAAAGCTACTGATGTCATTGGAGGAAAGAAAAGAGCTTTGTGTTTCGTGGGTTTTTCTCCCCCTCATTGAGCAGTTTCTGAGTTGTTAAAGGTGTCAATATAAATTTACTACATGTCCCCCTTTTATCTTGGCTTCACTCAGAGATGTTTCCTGTACTCAAAACAATTGCTTTAGTATTTTGGGTCCCTCCTTCATTAACAGCTTCAAGAAACATCTTTGTTGAAACTGATATTATATCTCAGTTTATAACTGATATATAAACTGGTTTCTGAAAATGAGCAGTAAGACTTAATTTCAATTAACTACTGGGGAAAAAGCCCAGAGCTTTGGATTAGGACTTCCTAATGGTGTTTTGTTAACTTGGGCATTTGACAAAAAGATTTTTCTAGCCTCAGTCAACTTCCTTGGGTAAAAAAAATCCCATCAGGTTTTAAAACCTAATTCAAACTCCTTGGAGGAAAAAAACTACCATGGGTGAATTTTACATTCCACTTCATTAGGAACCAGACTTTATAATTTTTTTAATGAGAGTTTTAATGACAGTACTTAATTGCTTACCTCTAATGATAAGAAGTGAATCACAGTTGCTTTTGGCAGATCTACCTGTAAAAACATAATCAAGAAATTAATATTTAGCAGTTCATCTATTATCAGTTTGCCAACTAGAGATTAGCGATACTGAAGGGAGTCAGACTTTTTGATTTCCAAAGAAGCACTCATGCTGACAGAACTGGGAATTTACCAAGTTTTTAAGCATTTTAAACAAACTGTTCATGACAGATTCCATTATGGAACATTTCAAATAGGCATAGGCAAATAGACAGTATGCTTCCTGAAAAGCATATACCATTTTAAAGTGCGTCGTGACATAGTCAGCGACATCTAAAAGCTATATACAAACAGAAGCTATGTTGGTTTAAATCTAAGAGCAAATCTAGGAACAAGTTATTAAATCTACCACAGTAGTTAGCCTAAGTACAGCTTAAGAATTTATGACTACATACTTGTTAAATTTTGTTCTATGCAACTGTCCAATACACAATTCAAGATACTTTTCAAGTATTAAAGAAACATGCCATACGTTTTATTTAACGAGAAGTTTGGTTCATTTGGTATCTCTAAAGTGAGGCTATTGGCAGTAGTTTGTTCCAGATAGCAAATGCATCATCCAATTCAATTAAGAATTTGAAGTTAATTCAGGTTTCTGCCAAATACTTACTGCTAAAATCTCAATCTCACTTGTTTTCTGTTGCAGGCTAGAAATGAATGTCTGAAGTCTCGTTTGCACCTGGCAAAAGATGTGCAAAAGTAAAATACACTGCTTCTGTGACACAGGTTGGGAACACATTTTCTATTTCATAGATGATGAAAACGGAAGAGGCTGTTTCTAACACAAGGTGTAAAATTAATCATATTTAAACTAAAATTCACATTTAATATAATTTTTAGTAAATTCCAAAATAATCCTTGAAGAGCAGACAGGAAGGAGACTGGGGATGAGCCACTCCTGCAGCAGCAGTAAAGACTTGACAATACTGGTACTGTACTCAAGCAGATAGAACTCCATGTAACAATGCGAATTCTCACATATGTATTTAAAAATTGCTTGTTTCTGGGTGTTAGATAACTTTTCAGAGGAATGCGAGAACCTGTGGCTGGATACAGTGAATCATCTCTAGTTGAAGAAGGATGACTGATTTGAAAGCCGAACCAAAGTATGGGTCATGCCCTGTAACGCTTTTTTTTCCAGAGCAAGCTAGTAATCCTGCAAAGGTAGCACTTTACAAGTGTAGCTGCAGCCTTGCACTACATTGTCTTCTGTACCTTGGAAATATGCTTTTATATATTAAAAAATCTGAAAACAGCAAGTCTCTTTAGCTCAAAGCTCAGAGAATAACATCTACTTCTTTATTTGGGTTCCAAGAACTATTTATAGGGTTTTTTTGTTGTTGCACACCCAAATTTGGACTGAAAGAGGTTAAGATTACAGGTCTGGTTTTGCCATGTACTCTTAAGAATCTTGAAGCCAATAATACTAAACGAGCAAACTCTGACATTTGTTTGTAGCATCATTTGATCTTTTCTACATTATTAAAATAACATTTTAGATAGTTTGTTTTTTGGTTTTTTAAATCTGCTTTTTTTTTCCCTACGCCTTTAGTTTGAGATAACATAACGAAATACACAGAGTATCTATTACAAACATATTACAAATTAAAGTATGCTGAAATTGCACCTTTAATACACTTTAGCATTAAAAAAAGAAAGGACAATTACAGAACCACAGTCCCTACTAAAATAAAATTTCTAATATATGTGCAATGAGGGCTGAGCCACAACAATGTCACAGATAATCCCCAAGATACAAAATCTTAAAAAAAAAGTTGTCTTTGCCTTCAACCTTTTGTGTTGTTTATAGTCTATTTTATTAATAAAGAATAAGTAGGATGTATTTCTGTAAGTTAGGTCATAGTGAAAACAGGAA
>NW_010291675.1:0-14508 GCF_000700745.2 Antrostomus carolinensis | reverse complement strand
TGTCTGCAGCCTCCTGGGAGTGAGATTATGAAGAAAAGTCTGCCCCAGGATGGGAGAGGGTTATTCAGGAGATCAGCAGCCAGCCCTGCAACTGGAAAACTCCCCTCACCCCTGGAGCTGACCCTGTTTCTAAGTGTTTGTCTGCCTCAGGACATTTTTCTCTGTTTTGTCTCTGTCCTGTCTTTAAATTGATGGCAACTTTATGGTAGCTAGAAAAATAATCTTATTTTATTTCTTTTGGTTTCTGTGTCTTTGGAGTGGTTTAAGTTACTCTTTCTAGCTTTCCTATCCACAAGGAAGCATAGAAAATGTAGTTTTTATAAAGCCTTTTCTAAGATAAGTCTTGAAGAAAAGAGCCAGGTCTTGTGAAACCTGTCACTGAAAACTTTGGAGTTTTGTTTTTTTCAAATGAAAACCACGTGGGGTTCATGGAGCATAGAACCCGAGGGATGCATCTTGTTACTACCATTATGTAGAAGCCAGTGCAACTTCTTCAGGCAGTTTCTACAAAAATGCAGGTTTCTTCTGCAGATGTAGTGATTGTCTGCTGCACTGCCATGAGAGCTGCATCTTGCTGTTACAGGGCTGTACTTTGCCACCTTTTCTGAGGCACACCACTTCTTAGAGCTTGCAACCAGGCAGTTGAGTTGCAATGGTGTGTTTGGTTTTTGTTGTTTGGGTTTTTTTGGTTTTTTTTTAAAAAAGTGTTTGCTTTTTCCAGCTTTGTCTTCCATGCCCTTCTCTAGACCAGTCTTTAAGCATGGGATTTTAGAAAGCACTGGGGATTTTCAAAAGCTTTGTTCTGCTTTAGGTTTTACCTTTACTATCACCACGAGTCAAGTCAGACCAATGCCAAGACCTGTTGGTAACCTCATCCTAATTTTTTTCCGCTGCTGTGGCTTTATGGGCAGGAGCAGTGGGCATGCCCAGGTGTGGGCATGATGTTTATACTCCTGCCATTTTAATCATCATGTCCTGTAGACATGCTCTCAAAAGAGTAAGGTTACACGGTGAGTAAATTTTTGTGGCTGGTCTGCAGCGAAGCTGCATTACTCACAGCATCAAAGGGAAACACTGTGAAAATGAAAGTGGTAAATGTAAGTGGTAAATGTGTGTCATTTGCAGCTCATGAATGGATTCTTGGCTGACCCTAAAGGGATGAAGGTGTTTTGCCTCTTGTCTCTCCATGGAATTCTTGCTGGACCGACTCTCCTCCAGCTCTGAACAGCCTGTCCTTGTGTTATTTACTGCCAAGGGCATCTTGATTCGGGATTTTGCAGTTAGCTACTTGAAACCCCTGAGGGGCAGTTCCATCTGCCTTTATCTTGTCTCCCAGCAAAGTTTACGTTATCTTCTCTTGCATCGTCTTCCACAGAAGGTCAAGTCTCCACAGCAGTTAGAAAAGTGCCTGTTCAGGCGAGACTTAGACCTGATTTTTATCAGCTTGGGAATTGATAGCAGTGGAGCTGCCTTGATATGGAGATGACCATGGGATGAGCGCACTGTACCCAGGGATCTTGGAGGGTGTTGAGGCCTCTATCGCTTTGGCAATGGAGCCAACTACATCAAAGGAGCATCTGTACCTCCATAAGACATTAAATAGATGCAGTCAATGTGTTTGTACCATAGCATGGCTGGATTTAAGTTTAACACTCAGATTTAAAAATTAAATGGGTACAATCTCTAGATGCTAAGCTTTGCTTTAGGAGCAGGCTGAGAAAACTCTGGAAACACGGGGATTTCTCTGTGTGTTTGATTGTTGGGGATTAAGGAAGGACCAGGAGGGAAAGGGAGCAGGATAAGATGTTGCATCCAGCAACAAGGGTTTATGAATAGACGCCCACGGTAACTGGAGACAACCTCAGGCTGGATTAAAAGCTGAAGCTTGATGTGGACTGAAGATGTTTAAGCTGAATTTTTTTGGTGGTATCCCTGACACTAGGAGCAATGCACAAGGGCTCCAGGGAGAAGTTCTTGGTCTTTTTCTTCTGAAAAAAGGGAAGCATTGAAGAGGAGTCCAGATGTGGTGTCCAGGGAGAAGGCTGTGTGGGACAGTACTTGCTGGGACTTTATTTGCCTTTTATGGACTTCTTTGGCTAACAGGGACTGCTGAAGAGGTGGGATTGAATTTCATCTGCATATAAGTCTTGCATGTGGGAAGCAGATAGTCCCCAAGTCCTGTCTGGGACCTGGAAGCTGCCTGCAGGCCCAGAGGAGAGGGGAGCAAAAGCGTGTCTCTTGTCATACCTCCTGCTCCATACCATCCTCTCGCTCAGCTCTGCAGGCTGCCTTTGGCAGGGCAGGTTGTGGATGCTGCGTCGGTGGATGTGAGCCTGTGTGTAGAGAAGGGGATATACCTTTCATAAAGGAAAAACACCGTTGTGCACAAGGGAGTGTCAAAACTGGTTTGGAGACACAGATTTTGTTGTTTTGAAACATTCCTTTGCTGAGCTGTGAGCCGAGCAGCTGTGCTAAGTGGCTGAGATTCACAGTCTGGTCTGACCTTTCTATACCTCCAGTAGTGTGTGCAGTACTTTGGCTAACAGCCATGTTTGCGTGTCCATAGGCAGTTAGGCCATGATCCAGGGGGCAAGTGCTTGACTTGCAACCTGTGAAGTAATGTGGTTGACTTCAAGTGGGCTCGTGTGTGTACAAGTTTAACCAGAGCCTTCCTTGCTTAAGATGTTCCTCAGTCCATGGCCTTTACAGAGGAAATAAGGGCAAGCAAGCAAGTCCTCAGATTATAAAGTAGGGAAACTGAGATCTGAGAGAAGGTGTGCAGGACTTTCCCAGCACAGGAATGACAGAGCCCCAGATGGAGTGCAGATCTGGAGATGGATTTATGCCTCAGTCCACAGTGTACTGATGTGTCCTTACAGATCAACCCCGGGAAGTCTCTTGTGGCCCCACAGTGGCTGAGGGATGAAAAGCACGCAGCCAAAGCGTTCTCTGTAAGCGCAGTATAGCTCATCTGTTGTGGCGGTGGAAGAGGAGAAAGACGTGTTTGGATGGTGCTGAGTGTGCTCTTCTAAAGAAAACTTTGGTATGCCAAGGCTCGACCTCAGGGCTGGCTCCTCCAGCAGGCATCACCTATCAAATGAGAACTGCAAACAAATTTGAATAGCTCAATTAGGAAAGAGCTTGCTAAAGTCCAGGAAAAGAATCTTTTTGGTACGCAAGCCAAAAACATGCTAAATGAACTACAAACAGCTGAAGGGTCTGCTATTAAAATAATTCTCATTCAGAGATAGTCTGCTGTTTGCTTTCCCTAAGATGGCCAGGACATCCTGTAACATTAAGCAGGAGGAGAAACGAGCCTTACATGGACATTCCTTTCTCCTCTGAGAAGATCTGTCCTCCAATTCTCAGTGCACCTCTTCGTGATAGTTGATTTGTATTTTGTTGCCAGCTGACAGGGAGAACAGGACAGAAAGAAACTGTTGTAAATGAGCATTACATGCGCTGAGACAGTGCAACAGTTCATTTTAGGGGAAATGAGAACATAAACCATGTCAACTGGCATTACACACAATATTGTGTAGTAAAAGGCTCATAGCATTTGCTTTCTGTTGTTACAAAAGAGTAGGTATGTATGATGTGCAACTCCGCAGGGTGGTGTCAAGTAGAAGAGAGTTGTCAAATGCCTTACTTTCATCCTCCAGCTGGTGAGGATTCTGGCCACGATCCTACTTGACGTATATGTTCTGCTCCCTTCTTCGCAGAAGGGTGCTGTGGTGCTGCTGCAGGACTCAGGATGGGGGATGCTGTAGAGCCTTGTGAACAACAGCCTTACCAAACTGCACAGCGAGAAGAGATCTCATGGATGGGGTGGCATAAAGTCCTCCTGAGGATGTAGGCTGCTAGACAGCTGAGTGGACTGATCCCTTTGCATAACCGATGTATGGTAACATGGTTAAGATCTTTTGACTGAGCACAGGTTTTGCGTCTCGGGTCCAGGTGAGCAGAGACCATCCTGCCACAATATTGAGTGTACTAGCTAGTGCTGGGGTTCTCACAAGCCCTGTTGTGAAAACTGAGCTGAAAAGATTCTTGTCCCCAAGAGCTTCCTTCCAACCCAGTGGGCTGTCACATATAGCTTGCTTGTTCAACACGTTACATCAGTTGCGCTCATGGCAAGGTGTTGCTTGCTGTGGACGACTCCTCAGAAAGCAGTATCATTGGAGGGAAGGGAGAAGAAGAGATGATACTTAAAAAAAAGTGCCTTAAGTTAATTTTACTGCTGACAAAGTAAAATAAATTATGAGTTTCATGTTCTTTGGATTTATTCTTGCACAAATTTGTGCTTCAGAGGAGGCACAAATCAAGCTTATTCAGAAGTGGATGAGTTTTCCAAGAACATAATTGAGTCATGTAAAAGCCTGTTGAGTCAAAAAATGATACAAAGAGAGGTTGCAGGAGTGCCATCTTGGTGTTGCTTGCTGCTGGCCAGTATGTTTCAGAGGAAGACCTATGGACCTGGGAGACCTCAGGAGCTATCATCATATGAACTATGGGTAGTGTTGCACCTCCAGCTGGAGTTAAGCCTGCAGAGACAGAGCTGATGCTGTGTCCAGGGTGAGTGAGAACTGTAAGAGGACTTACTGGAGAGGTATTTCCTAAAGATTTATCCTGGGAATGAGTGACTGTGTGCCTGACGGGTGACATGCCCAAGTGCTGCCTTCCAGGGTGTCTCTGCCACACACCGGACCAAATTATGGGCAGCCAAGGGCCTGGTGGTGTCCCCTGAAGAAATTCTTTCCTATGGAGGGTGGTGAGACACTGGCACAGGTTGCCCAGAGAAGTTGTGGATGCCCCCTCCCTGGAAGTGTTCAAGGCCAGGTTGGATGAGGCTTTGAGCATCCTGGTCTCGTGGAAGGTGTCCCTGCTGATGGCAGGGTGGTTGGAACTGGGTGAGCTTTAAGGTCCCTTCCAACCCAGACCATTCTGTGATTCTGACATGACCTCCTGGTGTCTCTTCCTCTCACAAATTTCCTGGCTGTCAGGTGTTTAGTCAGATAACATATGTTTCTCATGAGCTGCAGAGTCCCAGGCTGACTGGTGTCAGGTAAGACCAAGGAGAAGACTCAAGGCTTGCGCTGTCACCTTGTCACCTGAAGGGACAGTAGCCACGTGTGATGACGTGGCTGGCACGGTGGACCTCGCCAGCCTGGGCCCTGTCCTGCCATATGAGCAGGAGCCCAGGTGTTGTGGTGGGGAGGATGGCTGGAGGTGGGGCTGGACCACAGGCACAGATAGGAGCTGGTGTGGTGGGGGTGAGCAGGGCTGGGGACAGGTCTGAGGGTCACACTGCTGTGTGTTACCCACGGAGGTAAATCAGCCTTAACGTGGGAAGCTTTCCCCTGGTTCTGCTACAGAAGAAAGTCTTTTTCAGACAAGGTAGTTTCCTGCTAGGATGAATCTTGATGAAGGAATTGGTCCTTTTTCATCTTTATTTAGTTCCTGTCTAGAGTTTCCCTGTCTTAGGAGATTCCCATGATGAAAGGCACAAGATCTGGTGACTCCCAAGCCCCTTCTGAAATCCAGCCTTCCTGTGGGGAGTTGTCAGGTGTTCGGCTTCTTGATGTGATGAAGAAGTGCTCTGACATGCCACTAGTGATGAAAGCAAGTTGAGAGAGAAATTTGAGAAGATTTTGGAAGGATAATGAAACTTAAAAGGAGAAGAATGAAAAAAAAAAAAGTATCAGTCAACACCCATTATGTGTGCTGGAGTTAAAATCCCTAGGGATTTTGCATCAGCTAATGCATAATAGACTGTAAAATGAAACAACAGCATTGGTGGTTTTGTTTTTAAAGCTTTGATCTTAAGGCTATTTTTTAAAAAATAACAAAGGCTTTTTGTTTCCTTTCAGTGAAAAACATGGATTTTCCAAGGGAAGCATGGGTTCCGTTAATCCCACTACCTGTCGCTTACGTGCACCAAAGCATCGCAGGAGCAGGGCTGTGTGCCGGTTGCTGATGCTGTTTGGATAGGGAGGCTGAGGACTCGAGGGCTGTAGGACTGGAGTCTCAAATTGTTTAAATTGACTTTGGTGGCACGGTGCCAGCTGACACCAGCTGAGAATCTGGACAGAACAACTTGTCCAAGGTCACCTTTCGGGCTAATAGCAGAGCAGTGAATTAAACCTGGGTCTGCAGAATCTCACTTGAGGGTAAATAAAGAATGCATACCGCTTCTTGGAGGGTCCTGCCATGCTTAAAGCCTTATAAAGAAAGGACAGTGTCAAACACTTGATTCTGGTATGATGTGAAGTACTACACTTTTGTGCCAGGACCTCTGGTTAAAATAGAACCTTTTTTTTTTTCCCTGTAGTATTATATATTTCCTTAAAATACTTTTAGAGAGTTCCATTTTGGGATTTTGCCAGAGAGATGCCTTTCCTCTGTGTGAGTTAGGGACTGAATTTTGCTGGGCCAGGCTCATTTCTCAGAGGAGAAGGGCTGAGGTGCTGCTCGTGACTGGTACCTGTTTGGGCTTGTGTCTGCCTTTGTGTCTGTCTTTTTTCAACAGGTAGGGAAACATTCCCCAGGTGAAAAGAGTAAGAGTGTAGTGAGCACTTTGGACCAGGAGTGCATTCACATCATCTGCTTGTAGGGGGGACAGGCTGCCTTTTCAGTGATCTGCAAAGGAGTCTCTACAAATTTCAGTCAAGGGTTAGTACAGAAACCCCTCTTTGAAATGTTTCAGAAGGTTCATATGCTAATATCACCCTGACAGTACATTTAAGGGCCCGTCTAAAATCCACTGAAGCCAATGATAGTTTTCTCTATTGATTTCAAGGGTGACAAAGATCCTATTCCTTGAATCCTCGCTTGGTTTTAGAGTGGGATTTTCACTGAATTCTTTTCAAGGATGGGCATGACCTGTTTCTTCTTCTCTGTTTCTGAATATTGATGTGGCATCATAGACCACTACCTTCCTTATGCTGTTTTCTCCGTGGGGAGAAAAGGAAAGATTGGAAAAGACAGGGCTGGTCTAGCTTTGGCCATCTGGAGTTATTCCTTAAGGTCTGTCAAGTCAGGCTTGCATCAGTGGTTTGCAGCAGACCTCTACACCGTCGCACCGTTTTCCCTCTCCCTCCCTTGCTCAGAGGTTACCTATGTGAAACAGATGTCTACAGGTCCATACTGGACTTGTACCACTCTCAGATCCCTTACAGCATCTTGTGGTGCGTGCTGTGCCCCTGAGGCAGAGCAGAGGGAGCCTGTTGCCACCTTGGGCACCCCTGGGGAATTAGGAAAATGCTCTGTTGAGTTGCGTGCTTTGGTTCATGAGCTGACCCATGTGCTCAGCATCAGGGACCTTGTGATCACTGTATTTGACCAGAAGACAAACTCCCGTGAAGTTGGAAATTTCTCAGTGTGGATGCTAAACATACGAGTTACTTCTGGTAAGCCAATGAAGTTGCACAAAATATTACTATTAATGATTGTATTTTTTTCCTGTGCATTACCAGGGCTCTTCAGAAAAAATCTGAAACTAGTGTTTCAAAATTACGGAATGTGTTTCCTACACGAGCTGAAATATGAGAATTTACAAGGTGCTTCCTCGTTGTGCCTAGAGATTATTTTCTTTTTCTTTTCCTTTCTTTTTCTTTTCCTTTTTTTCCCCCCCCTGCAACCATTGAAAAGTTTTTTCAATAACCGTCATGTTCATATGGATTTCAGAGAGAGAAGAGGAGGACTGTATTAAAATGCAGGGTCTGTCAGCAGAGATGCATGAGGCTGAAGAGTCTGGTTCTTGCTGGAGGGAGTCCCACAGCTGATTTCCTCGTGTGGTGCTGTGAAAACTGATCCTAATGGTACAAAGCAGAATCAAAACAAGCGGGACACTAGCCGTGTTCTCCCTGCCCTGTTCCATGGCTCTTACAGGTCACCCATTCTCTCCAGGGGCAGCTGGGAGCTGGCACCCATGTGCTGAGATGAGCTTGGGCTTTACAGCCAAATTTGTCTGCAGGAGAGAAGGGCTAGCTCTCAGCTGGAGGAGGAAGGGACAAGGGACAACCTGAGATAGCTCAGTGGTGACACCTGTTGACTGGGAAAATGGCTGTGCTGGTGATCTGAGGTTAGGAGGACCGTGGGAGGCAGGAAAAAACAAGGTATTTTGGTGTGATAAGCTTTGGCTTGTATCATCAGTGTGAGAAGAAATAGAGGAGGCAGCATCTAGTGATGCATTTTTATTAGAAGAACCTGTTTTGGGATGGAAGCTGCAGCAGGACACATCTTGAGTTTTCCGGACAGATGAAGCTGGCAATTTTACTGTGGCTGATTAAAATGTGTCTGTTTCCACTTCTGTGATTCCCATGGCTGGTGGGCTTTGTCCCTCTCTTTCCTGATTACCAGATTTATTTCTAGATGTGTTTACTTACTTCTAATAAATATAAGGGAGAGATATCCTGGGGCTTCTCTATGTATTTGTCTGTAATTAAGGTAGGATTAATTGCTTAAAATTGTTTTTAAGGGCCTGATATGAGATCAGCAGATAGGAGCATGGGATAAAATGCATAATGAATACATTATGTTATAAATAATGGACACAGCCAGTGCACAGGCATCCCTGAAAGGTAATAGCTCTTTCAATATTTAATTAAGTGGGTACCGTAGGGAAAACACTCTGTGTCACTAAGGTAGTTTTCAGCCTGGCTTAGTGACACATAGATCAGTCTGAATCATGGCAGAAACCTGCATGCAGCTGGGACCCTTAGTAGGCACAGTTCATGGTAATCATAGGGAAATGTTTGTTGGCTGGAGAACTGGTGAGAAGGGATAATGTTGAGGGTCGATAGAGAGTAGGTGCTGATGGCACCTGGAAGATTTGTTGGAACTAGTGCTTTGCTCATTTTCTTAGGACAGAGTTGATAATTTAGCAGCATAGGAAGCCTTATCGCAGAATCACAGAATGGCCTCGATTGGAAAAGACCTCTAAGATCATCGAGTCCAATCATTAACCTCACACTGACCAGTCCCCGACTAACCCATGTCCCTCAGCACTATGTCTACACGACTCTTCAATCCCTCCAGGGATGGGGACTCCACCACTGCCCTGGGCAACCCCTTCCAATGCCTGAGAACCCTTTCAGGAAATAAATTCTTCCTCATATCCAATCTAAACTGCCCTTGGTGCAACGTGAAGCCATTTCCTCTTGTCCTGTCACTTGTTACTGGGTTGAACAGACTGACCCTTCTGTCCATTTTGTAGAAGAACCAGGCTTTCCAAAAGGACATCTGATGGATGTCCTCTCCTGCTTTTGGAGCCCTGTGGCTAGCTTGTTATGGCAGCTCCAGACCAGATCCAATTGCTGGCCAGTGGCAGGGAACAGGGTTGAGTGAAGGACCATGAGCACCCTGAAACATCTGAAATGCTGTGTGTGGGGTGCAAGCCTTCACAGCCATTCTTAAGCTCCTCATTGTGGTTCTAGCTTTTGCTATCTGGTGTTAATTTAAGCTCCATGCACTGGGAATGAAAGAAATGCATTACTACAGAGAACTCACTTTTGTGAGGAAGGTGGCACAGCATCCATTACAAGGCCAGAGGCTGCCCTTCCACATATGTGATAAAATTTGAGTCTTATGGGTTTTCTGAACAGATACAGAAAAAGAGAAAATATTGCCCATCTGCAAGGCCTCAGTTCACACTTGTGTCCCTGACTGCTCATCTCACACTTCCCATCTCTTCCACTCTCTCATTTGATTACGTTTTATCCCCCGTTCTTACACTAGCTCCACTGCAATTTTACCCATGCCAGTGTAGCAGGTAGTTAAATGAGATAACTTAGTGCCAGGCCTGGGAGATTTGTGAGGGTCACAAAAGTCCAGCCTACTCTCCTGTGTATCTCTCCAGGTCTCTCGGTGGGGTTTCCTGCTTTGTATTTCTTTGGCTGGCTATCAGTGAGTTTTCCTGAATTTCACAGCACATAAAGAGTGCTTTTAGGGAACAAATCCAGGTTCAGTATTGTACGATGGAGTTAAATATCAGAGCCGATGTATTTTTGAGGGTTGAGACCTTGTCTCCATGTTGCAAAGTGCCTAGCATATTTCTAGCACTATGGAAGCAGTAAATAATAACAATTAAACAATTACAGTTACAGATTTATGTAGTGTTGTTGCAGGGTGTAGTAAGATAGGGTCTGGCGGCCGGAAGATATCGGGCTGTACGGAAAGGTAAGACACCCCCCTCTCTCTCCTAGTAGCCAATAGCACTTAGCCTGTGATGTAAGCAGGTGGAAGTGACGTAGTGAACCCACACCATATAGTACTGTGTCGCACAGCATTAAACGCCATTTGCAGCATCCTCATATTGGTGTCAGTGCTCATTGGCCCAGAGACGGGGTGTGTGTTTGTCTCTGTGCCGCCTCGACCGGACGGGACGTTGCGGGATAACAACTGCAACAGCAGGGAAACACAAGGGGCAAAGAGTTGCAAGGCAACGGGAAGGAAGAAATAGTCTTTTTAACTTGAAAAACATGTTTGTATTGAAATCGGACACAAAAGCTGCCTTTTTCCCCTCTTGCTTGTTTATTTTTTGCAAGATCCATTTTTTCTTTATCTTTTGTGGAGAAAAGCATGAAAAAAACACCTCTTCTGCTCTTTTATGATGGCTCCCCTATCATCAGAGTGTTCTGGTGTTTAGATACCAGACTGGGAGCCAGGGCTTTATGATAATTCTTTTTTTTTTTTCCTTTTTTCTTTCTTTCCTGAAAGGCGTGGCTTATTTTTAGTGCTTGCAACACCCAGCTCACTGGAGGGACACAGCAGGCCTGTTCCATCCATCATCCATGAGAGGGTCACGTTCACCGGGGGAACAGGCTCCCCTGTATGTGGGAGTTTCTTTGTGCGTTTCTGTGATCTGTTCCATTTCTGGCTGTTTGTTCCTTCTTTACAGCCCCCCTGAGCCAAGGCAGCCCAAGGGCCATGTCCTTCAGGCCAGCTAATTCCAGGCTTCCAGCTTCTTCAGCCTTGCTGCTGCAGAGCAGAGGCTGCAGAGCAGAGGCTGAAGGAGCAACTCCGAGCCTGTCTGGGTGAAGGTGGCAGAGGCTCTGGGGGGAGCTGGCAAAGAGGTGTGGGAGAGAAGTGAGGAAGAGCTGATTCTACACGGATTCTGTGCTTACTCATCTGAGCAATTCACCTTGCTGTGCCATGGGTGGATTTTACACCCTTAGGACTTGTATCCTGAGCTGCTTGTTGTCTGTTCAGATGGAGGCACTTGCCACGGGAGCTCCTTGTTCCTTGGTCACAGCAGATAAAGGGCTCATCTTTCTGGGATGCACCCCATCCCTCTCTGCAGGGAGCTCATCCTCGGAGCCTGGAGACCCACGCTGCCCATGCTGCTGGCTGGGACTTGGGTGCATTTGGCCATGGACCCTGCAGAGACTGCTGCCCTCTGGTACCTTCTCGGGAGATGCCACTTTGGGATGCAGGGTCCCTTCTGCTGGAGTTCTCCAGCCTTGGTCTGATGCTTGTCCCACTGATCATTGGTTGGGGGAAGCAGGTGCCAACAGCAGGCTCTTGGCTTGCAGGGTAAATTCAATGCTGATTGTGTGGGCAAAGCTGCAAGGGTGACAGTTTTAATATATTTTAGAATTTAACTGGTAAAAAGGAATGGTTTATTTTCCTTTTTTTTTTTTTTTTTTTTTTTTTGAGGGGCGGGGGACAGGAGCTGCTAAGTTTCTTTTCCCAGCATGCCTTTATGATATTTTCAGACTAAATTTAATTCTGCAGAATTATATTTAGCTAAAAGTGTAAAAGAGGACAAACCAAAATAAAATACTTTATTCCAGGTTGACTAAAAAATTTAATTTGACCCAAAACTGTCTTTCTTTCCACCATATCATCTCAGAATTAGAGAAATACATAAATGTGGGTGAAGGAGCAGTGAATGTTCAGCCCAATCAAACACTAGGTATTTGCCCCTGTCACATGGGTTTGGAATACAATTCATTTTTCCCTGCTTTTTAACAGGTAAATATCTCCTCCAGAGAATTAAGCTCTTATTGCAACACATTGCCCAAGCTTTCCAAGAAACAAGGATCTGTTTGATAACAGTGAGGATCTCAATTACTGCTTTTTCAACCATGTAAGGTCTCGATTTCCAGGTCCAAGCAGCCACAGGATCTTGGAACTGTATAAAAAGTAGCACTGTTACTGATGGAAAATCAATTTTAGGTTATTTTTAATTCGTTGTTGCTATTTTTTTCCTTGCTGCCTACCATGAAGAAAGAGTATCATGATGCTTAAGTTTGATATGGTAGCCTGGGATGACTTGGGTGACTTGTGGTGCAACCACCCATAACACGCTCTTATTGCTGCAATTGCCCTTTGTTTCTTTTCTTCTGCTCTGAAGTCAGAGGGACCTTTTCTTTTGGTTTTGCTGCACCTTCCAAAGCCCATGGTTTGCACAGTGGCAAATCTGGGGAGATTTTGAAAAACGCTTTCGGATTGCCAGGAGCAGGGAGGCTTGGTATATTGAACTGAGGAGATTGCTGACACAAGAAGGGACCTCAGACAGAGTTTTGGTGAAATGCAGAAAAAGAGCAGAGAGTCTGAAGGCACTTTGGGATTGCCCAGCGTCCCTTGCAAGGAGTGGGGTGAAGAGTGTGGCAGAGAGGGGATGCTTGAGAAGCAGCTTAGATCCGGGAGAGGAGCTGCCCTGAGGATGTGTTAGGGAGCGGGGGATTTATTGCCCATCTTCCTTTTATGCCTCTGAAAACTCCCTTTCTATTTATTAGAGGGGAAGAAAAAAGTGCTGGCATCTATAGCAAGGTAATGCAAAAGATGTGGCTTTATCTACCCCTAAAATTCACCTCTACAACAGCCACAGAAGCAGAGTTTATTGGCCAGTATTAGGAGATTGTCCCATTTTTGGAACATCATAGAGCAGAAAAAACAGGCAACAGCTCTGTCAGGAAAGATGTACTGTGCCAGGGCGCAGTGGAAATCACGCCTGGCAGTCAGCAGCTGCCAAGCAGCAGAGGTAATATCAACAGTGTCCAGACCTTCCATTTGTAACAGGTGAAATGTTAATGAAATGAGAGTGCCAGCGGAAGAGTTAAGATACCCCTGAGAAATGAAAGTAGAGAATCAGGCTAAAAATACTGAGTGCTGTTGTATAGATCAGTGGGAAACTGTCACCTTGAGTATCACATGTGGTTTAAGTAGGGGTATAGAAGAATATCCAAGGAAGAAACGTGAAAATTATTAGAGGCATGAAAAGATTATCATAAGAAGAAAAACACTGTTTAGTTTAGAGAGGAGCTGAATTACAGGAGACATGATGGGGAGATTTTAAGAGTGGTAATTTTTTTTTACCAGGTACTAAACTGTTCCTTTTCTAGTTATGCATAAAGCAAGATGGAGGGAATGGTCAATGTAATGGTCAAGCTGATATGAATAATAAAGAAAACATAAATTTCTGCACAATGAACAATCAAGGAAGCCTGGAATAATCATATATCCAATGACAATTTTTGGCACAAGACAGTGAACAGGAAATTTTGTCTTCAGTTAACTAAGCCTAAAATGAACACTGTTCAGGATGGTGGAGAAGTGCATGCAGAAATCCATGGGTTCTTGTGGAGTCTGTGCACTAAGTAAAAGTTGAGTTATACCTTATGTTTGGTCTGAGGTAAAGGTGTTTTACTGACCTGGAGAACTAACAGACCTAAAAAGAGCTAATTTTTTAATGGTTAGTTTTTTAAAAAACCTCTCCTGTTTATTTGTAAATAAAAACTTGTATCAAAATGCCTGTTTTATAAGAATATAAAATGTCACAGAACTCATACATTTAGAGGAAAACTGTGGTGGTTTGACTCATAGTGGGACCATGCGGTCCTGCATTCACTCCCCCAACCCAGTGAGATGGGATGGGAGTCACAACAAAGGGGACACGGGATTAGGAATGAAGGACAGGGATGACTCACTCACCAGTTATGGTCATGGGCAAAACAGACTCAAACTTGGGGAAGAAAAATCAATGTAATTTGTTGCCATTCATCTAACTAGTCATAACAACCACATCTTACAACACCTTCCCTCACCCCTCCCTTCTTCCTGGGATCAAATCACTTTGCTCTCCATTTCCCTACCTTCCCCCCCCCCCAGCAGCACAGGGGACATGGATTGGGGCTTGCAGTCAGTTCACCTCTGCTGCTCTTCCCGGCATGAAAGTCCAGGAACAAGATGTTCCAACACGAGCTTCCCATGGAGTCACGGACCTCTTTGGGCTCAGCTCCTGGCTCTGGCATGGGGACATCCACAGGCTGCAGACTCACCCCCAGCTCTGGGCGTCCTCCCCCACTCTGGCAGCGAGTGACTCTCAGGGTCCCAATTCCAGTCACAGCTGCCCTCAGGCTCAGCCTCTCTGCTCCAGTGTCCTGGAGACTCCTCCAGAGTCCTCCATGGCCTACACGTGGGTATCTGCTCCGCCATTGAAATCTCCATGGGCTACAGGGGATTATGTCTTTTCCTACTCCATGTGGTAGAACTGGGTGTGGG
>NW_010291674.1:0-3486 GCF_000700745.2 Antrostomus carolinensis | reverse complement strand
GGTCCTTGTTTCTTCCTAAAAATGGATGGATTCGGATATTTTTTTGGCAAAGTGGGCAATTAGGTGCCCGTACTGGCAAAGGGAGCCCGGCTGCCCCTCTGCAGCGCTGGGACCTGCCCCGGGGGAGCCCGGGGACAGACAGGCCGGTGTCACCAGACCCCGTGCAGCAACTGCTCTTCCCCTCGTGATGCTCCTCTCCTGCTGCTCCTCTCCTGGATGCTGCCAGGATTTACCAATGTCCAGGTGACCTTCAGCTGAGTGTCAACAGTCGGTCTGCAGCCGTGGGGGGGGACACAGCCATCGCAGCCTATGGTGGGAGTCAAGCTCGAGGTGATAGTGTCACCAAAAACCTGCAGAGATGGCAATGCTCTGGGGCACAAATCTGGGGGTGGCACATGCCACAAGCAACCTCACTGCCCCCCAAGTCATCTGCAGGTTATTGGCACTCTCTGCTTAATTGCTGGTGGGTTTGTTCAAGGAATGGTCTCTTCAAGGTCTGTTCAACCAAGGCCCAAGGGACAGGACAAGAGGAAATGGGCTCCAGTTGTGGCCAGGGCAGTTGAGATGGGATGTGAGGAAGAATTTCTTTGCTGAAAGGGTTCTGAGGCATTGGAAGGGGTTGCCCAGGGCAGTGGTGGAGTCCCCATCCCTGGAGGGATTGAAGAGTCGTGTAGACACAGTGCTGAGGGACATGGGTTAGTCACAGGGGACTGGTCAGTGTTGGGTTCATGGTTGGACTCGATGAGCTCAAAGGGCTTTTCCAATCCAGGCCATTCTGGGATTCGGGAATGCTGAGTGCTGCACAGTCCTCAGCTAAAAACCGCTCAACTCCGGGGGTTCACGTCACCGTCCCGCAGCAGAACCGACTCTTCGAGGTCTCACATCCCCGCAGGTTTGGTCCGTCACACTCACCCAGCCCTCCCTGGCCCAGGGTCAGCGGCTGCACCCAGATGGTAGCAGCCCCGGGAACAGGGGACAAACAGGAGCCATTTCAGTCCCTGCTTGGGTGTGAGATGGGCAATGGACCCCCCAGCAGGATCCCAGCACCCACCTGCACCCAGAGCCTCCGGCTGAGCAGAGAATCCAGGCTGTCACCCCGGGATGGTGAGCTGGGGGCTGAAAGCATCGTGCTGACCCCACTGCAGCTGCCAGGACAGAGTCTGGGGACCCGCTGGGATGGAGTCTGGGCACCCACTGTGACAGGGAAGCCAGCTGTGGGGTGGCAGTGGCTTTTGGCAGGGCACAGCTGGTGACAGGGCAGTCACCACCCAGGGAGGGGCTGTTATTTGACTGCTTTATCACCAGGGACAGCCCAGCTGCCAGCACCACGTCAGGGATGCACGATGTCCCCAAAAGTCCTTGGGGACACTCCTCAGGCCCCAGCCAGGGTGATGGAAGAGCTGAACTGACGGTTGCACATGAGGGTCTAATTTTGGGTACCCACCACCCACAGGGGCTGAGCCTGAGGGGGTCTGTGGGGCTACCAAGGGCCCTCGTCCCTTCCCTCAGCACCACTGAGTGTTTTGGGGCTGGGACAAGAGCAAAGGTGACATTGGGAGAGCTGTGGGTGACCGTGGGGTGTGGGGATGGAAGCCAGAGCCCCCCTGCCATGGGGCAGCCCCTTGGTTTGGTGGGATTTTGGGAAGGGGGTGCAGGAAGGGGGTGCTGGTGACGTGTGGGGAGGGAGGTGGCTCTGGGGAGGTGGCTCAGGGGGATTACACAGCTCCCGCATTGTCGACACAATCCCATAAATTCCATTAACCCCCGGCGGGTGGGAAGCGACTCCAAGACCCCCGGGATGATCCCACTGGGCACTTCCAAGCACCCTGCCATGGCCCAAGCTGGGACAAAGCTCCTCAGCGTGTTTCAGTTTAGAAATTATTAAATTATTGAAGCAACCAGAGCATCCGAGGTGGCTGGCAGCACCGTGCCGGAGCGTGCTGGCTCGCAGCCCTGGGTGCCCAGGAGGGATCTGACTGCTCCGGGGAACGGCAGTGCCTCTTTTAAAATAATCTATAAAGCAAAGAGTGTGAGAGAGACTCTGGGGAGACCTTCTGGTGGCCTCCCAGTACCTGAAGGGGCTCCAGGAAGGCTGGGGAGGGACTTTGGCCAAGGGCAGGGAGTGAGAGAACAAGGGGTGATGGCTTGAAAGTGTCAGAGGGGAGCTGGAGCTGAGATGTGAGGAAGAAATTGTTTGGTGTGAGGGTGGTGAGCCAGTGTCCCAGGTTGGCCAGAGAAGCTGTGGCTGCTCCTCCCTGGAAGTGTTCTCGGCCAGGCTGGATGAGGCTTTGAGCAACCTGGTCTAGTGGAAGGTGTCCCTGCTGCTGGCAGGGGGGTTGGAACTGGAGGAGCTTTAAGGTCCCTTCCCACCCAAACCAGTCTGGGATTCTATGAGAACCCAGAGTCAGGTTCCAGCTTGGGTGTCGCACAGTGTTCAGTGGGTGTCCCCATCCAGGAGCTGCTGGGTGGCATCTCTGGAGGTCGATGGGACCAGGGACCATCTCCCCAGCTTGCTGCACCCCATGGCATGTGCTGGCTCTGGCACCAACACCCCGGCATGGTCCCCGCTCCCGTGGGCTGCCCATGGCCACACGTGTGTGCAGACACAGGCACACGCATCGCACACGCAGCAGGGCTCTGTGCTCCCCACCACCAGCGCTTCCCTGCTGGTTCCTCCCCGGTCTGCACACGCAGAGGGACACACAGCCACACTCACACGCATGTGCTGAGATCCGGGCACATGAATGTACACGCAATGGGAGAGACAGAGCCACCTCCATGTGTGTACACACACATGTGCATATACACATGTAAGTACACACAACGCACATGCATGTAAACACATGGATACATACCCTGGCACACGCTTAGACACATACATGTACACAGATGTATGCACACAGACACTGCTACACACACACCGACACACCAACGACGACATACACACAGACACACGCACCCATACATGCACACACAGTACACGCATACACATCCATGTGCACACAGACACGCGGCCGTGCACATTTCACGCGGGCACACGGGTACAAACCCATTCACACCTGCACAGGTACACGCACAAACATGTATGACGTGCACATGTACAGCCAGACGTGCCTGTGCACACGTGTGTACACATGCACACGCGTGCTGAAACATGGCACATCGGTGCACACAGACACGCACACACATCCACGCGTGGACACACAAACACGCAGACTCACACCCACGTACGTGCACACGTGTCAACACACGAGCACACCTCACAGATACACACGCGTGTACACACCAGCACAGCTTCCCTCGGTGCCCCCCAACCCTGCCCCGCGCCTGTCCCTTGTCCCGTGTCCCCCGTGTCCCATGTCCCCTGTGTCCCCTCTCCTATCCGGGCAGCTCGGCTCTCGCAGCACGGCGTGTCCCGTGTCCCCCCACCCTTTCCGGGAAGCTCCCTTCCCCGCAGCACGACGTGTCCCGCGTCCCGTGTCCCCC
>NW_010291673.1:0-7644 GCF_000700745.2 Antrostomus carolinensis | reverse complement strand
GTAACAGGTGACAGAACGAGAGGAAATGGCTGCAAGTTGCACCAGGGAAGATTTAGATTAGATATTAGGAAAAATTTCTTCACTGAAAGGGTTGTCAAACATTGGAACAGGCTGCCCAGGGAAGTGATGGAGTCACCATCCCTGGCGGGATTTAAGACGGGGAGATGCGGGGCTTAGGGACATGGTTTAGTGGTGGGATTGGTAGTGATGGATTAATGATTGGACTCGATGATCTTAAAGGTCTTTTCCAACCACTATGATTCTATAATTCTATGATTATTATAATATGTAATTTCAGTTAATATGATGAAAAACCTTTGTTTTACATGCAGAGTTGAGAATAATCACAGTGTTTTTTGCTTCCTTTTACAGGTTGCCTTTTTGAAGATGTGAAGAACACAGATACCCGCTTTGAAAACTATTCTCAAATCCATTTTCAGCAGAAATTTACAGATAACTTCCAATGGTGTGACTTCTAGAAAAATACCCACTGGCAATACAAAACAAAAGGGGGGTGTGGTGTATTATTCTTTGTATCTCAATGTGTTTCAAAACCAAAGACAAAGAGAGTTAACTTTTGCATCTGGTACAGTCTTAGATGTCATTCTAAGAGTAACTTAACTGTCACTCTTGTCACATCTAGCTGTGATGACTGTCACAGTCTCTTGCCAAAAAGAAGTTATCTGTTTATCTTAGTAGTACCTTTATCAGGCAGTGTTTGATAGTGACCTCTGTGTCATCCTTAGGAAAATTCACAACTGGTAGCAAAGAGAGGTTTGTAAATATTTAACATCATGGATACTAACGTAAGTTCTTTACTGTCTTTGTTCTGGTGACGTTAGAGGTCCAACTTTAAAATATAAAATCTGGTTTTTGTCAAACTTACATGGTTATCATGTATATTGTTTCCACATTAAGGTTTACCTTGCTTTATGAGAGAAAAGGAAGACAGTTTTTGTATTCCTACACCCCATGTAGATTTTTTTTTAAATTGATAATATTTTGGAGAATCAAGGTTTTATGAAGAAACTGGTGGAAGTGAAAGATACTTATAGCAAGTCAATGCAGCTGTTCTAAATTGTCATTCTTTGTTGTGGACGCTCAGATGCTCAGCTGCCTTCCACAGGAGCAGTAGTGCATTTCCCTGGGAGGAAGAAGCTGTTACTGTTTTTGGTTTCAGAGTGGATTGTTTGCTTCGTTGACAGCAATTTTTGTCTTCCTGTGTCCAGGGGAACAGGATGGTATAAGTGTGTAGGCTAAGGAGCAGAAGAGATGCCGCCTGGCATTTTTGCCTCAGTTCCTGCTCATTGGGATGGACGTATCTTGAGCCCTATAGGTGATCCTTTAATATCAACCATCTCTCTTGGACCACTCATCCCTCCAGGATCTTATCCCATGTCTGCTTTGTTTATTTGCAGTTTTCCTTAAACAACAGCTTTTGGCAAATCAGAGTCAGATACTGGAATGGTTCATCTGACCTAGTGTGACAATTCTTCTGTTCTCAGTATGTGTACAAAAAGGTATCCAAACAGGGGAAAAAAAAAGAAAAAAAAAAAAGGAGAGCCTGTTTATGTAGGCTGGCTTTTTCAAAGTCAGTCTCCAAACTCTTAAAATAAAAAGATGCTACCTTACTGGAAAACAGCTATATTTTGATAGAATGGATTCTAGAGGGAGTATTCTTGTTAGAGGAGTTCTTTGAAAATTGCTGAATATCAAGGAAAGTTAACATGCTCTTTACTCATGAAATGATCATAATGTAGGAAGTGGCTCTGCAAAGTGTTGGGCACCTTCTCTGGATTTTACACATCCAAAG
This sequence comes from Antrostomus carolinensis, assembly GCF_000700745.2. Taxonomy (NCBI): domain Eukaryota; kingdom Metazoa; phylum Chordata; class Aves; order Caprimulgiformes; family Caprimulgidae; genus Antrostomus; species Antrostomus carolinensis. The sequence goes on along the minus strand of NW_010291673.1, from coordinate 5,831 downwards.
ACAAGTAGCTGAGGCTGCCCAGCACATAGTCTGGATACCTTCTTATTTTCCTGTTATTGTTTTAGTTTTCAGTATTGAAGGAAGAACAAAAATATTCTTGAGTTTTGTATTCAGGGACTAAATTTTCTAGCTCCAAGATATTTTGTCTGTGCACCAATGTTCAGTTATTTTATGAATAAAATATATTTTCTAAATAAATTTACTATTTGTTCTGCTTAATTTCTGTGACAATTCCAGCTTCTCAGAACATGACTGAGCAATTTGCAGATGGAAGATACTTGTACCACACAGAAATATTCCAAACTGAAAATATTTTCCAACCTATTTAAATAACCGCTTTTATGGCTTTGCATGTATGGACCACTCTTAGGTCAAAGACTACACTTTTGATGTTCAGTCTCCGTCGTGTCCTGCCTTATTTGATATTGTGGCCATAAAGAGTTTATCTGCCTCTGGTAACATACGTGATTTCAAAATGATGCGTGCAGACATTTCACCAGGAGTATTTTTTTGGGGAAAAAGCCTTCCAGAGATGAAATATAAATCAACCCCATCATGCCTGGTCTATCAGTCACCTATAGGAGCTAATGGCTCCAGTCATGGTCATGCTTCTGTGATGCCAGTGCTGCAGCTGGCTCAGGAAGCCAATCCTGAGAGAGCACTGACCTCAGTGTGTACACTGAAAACATTAAACTTTTTAGGAACTTGTCCTCTGACTACATATACTTAAAGCTTTTCCTTGCTCTTTTTTGGTCCCACTTATGGCTTGCCCTTTCTCCCCAGCATTTTGTATCTGTTACACTCTGCATTTTTCACAGTAGCAATTGTCTTAATTTTTACTTTCTGTAGTGCCAAGCACAGTGTTAGTCTTAAAGTAATAATAATAAATCAACAATGGCATTAAGAAGTCCCCAAGTCACATTAACTGAGATAGATGTGCATCCTTTCCTAATGTGCAGTTTCCAAATAGTGTACGGCAACAAGAAGATATTAAAAATGTCAGCTTTAATATGCTATTGAGTTATAAAGATGGCTATTGGTGTGGTGCAGAAAACATGCCTATCTGTCAGACCAGTACTGTTCTCTCCATTAGCAACAGCAGACAATAGTATTGTTACTGTCATTAATGGGTCATAGGGTGATTATATTAGTGTGGGGCTTGTTACTTCTTTTAAACAAGTTTGACCATTTAACTGGCATAGTTAAGCTGGCATATCAAATTGAATTGCAATGGGGTTATTTTAATTTGAAAATTAGAGTGGCTTTCTAGCTTAGTTTAAATCCCCACCAGAGCAGGTTAGGATAGACAAATGGGTTGATCTGGGACCTATACTGATATTACCCCATCAGTTGAAGGGCAAGTTCTAGCTTACCTCTGTTTTGTTTTTCTATGTAGAGAAACTTCTATGTATAAGGAGCTACTTTAATTAACATTTACAGTAGATGTTTTTGCACTCAAACATTCTGGGTTTAAATGCAAATGCTTTTCAGTAATTTTCTTTCTGTTTTTCTGCCTTCATTTTTGTTCCTCCAGAACATTACTTTGTGGTTTCAATTTTAGACTTCGTGTCTTTTCATTTCTCTCCTAACCAACTGCGCTCCATTATAAATGACAGGTAACTTGTTTGAGGTACTGCATTAGCTCGTCAGCCTCATTCTTTTTAGTTTTCCTCCACAGGTTTTCTTGCAACCGTTGTGTCACTGTCATAGAAGTACTGCAAAATCTGCAGCTAGACAAATTATAGAAACATTGAGCAACTCTGTCTTTATGAGGCTTCTTTGGTTTATTCTTTCAGAGCAGGCTGAATTGCCTTATAGCAGATGCAATGGAGCATTGGGCAATGTTCACAGAATATCAGGGATTTTTCAGGTCTGCATGCTAATGGCTCAGTAGCAACATATGCGTCTTCCAATATCTGATTGCGACATTAAAGCATGGCATTTTTCTTCCTGTGGACAGCAATTGCTGTGTTCAGATCCTGTGGTTCTGTAGTTCCGTATGTTCAGGTGGCATTCTGGTATTAAACGTGGCAGCATTGTTATCATCTCACTGCCATATTGTGTTCAGTGGCACATGCTTCATTCCCCCCGATCATCAACATGGGTTGCACAGGTCTGTGTGCTGTGTTCTTAGTGGTAGATGCTTCTACCTGCTTGCATTCAGTGATGATATAAATGTGTATCAATTTATATTGCAAACAATAGAAAAACGGTGTTTATTTCAAAATATAAAATGTCGTTTTAATTTATGTGCTTTTAACTACTTCCTCAAGATTGCAAAACATTTTATTTTATTATTTGTTGGCGCTTTAAGAGTTGAAGCTGCAAGCAGCTTCAGCCTTGAGCAATTAAGCCCTGATTTTGGGTGAAAAAATAGATTAATGAGAAAGAATGCAAGAAAACAAGATAACAAACTTCTTATGTAGCTAGCCAGGAGTGAAAAGAATGCTTCATGAACAGGTGGATTTATCCAATCAATTATTGTACCCAGGCGTGTGAACAGTGGCTTTTAGCCACTGAAGAGTTGTTTGTGTGTGTGTGTGTGTGTGTGTGTGTGTGTGTGTGTGTGTGTGTGTGTGTGTGTGTGTGTGTGTGTGTGTGTGTGTGTGTGTGTTAGCAGCTTAAGAGTATATAAGTGATCATATAACCAATAATAAAGGTCTCCAGTAGAATTCACATTGAATCGTGTGTGGAGTCCATGGGTGTTCCCTCTCAGCAATTATTTATCTTTATCTGTGATAATTAGGTTTTCTGTTGTGCATGCAGGAAAGTGGAGCTGCAGATGGGCTCTACCATGTGTTGGTGTCACTGGCAGCTCCACCAGGTAGGGGCTTGTGAGACAGACTTTACACCTTCATTATTGACACCAGTTAATTACAACCCCAATTGGCTGTCTGTTTTGTCTTTTACCAACATGTGTTTCCTCACTTCTAAAACTATGTCTGTATCATAAGGGTCGTGACTCTCCTATCAGTGACAAAGTTGTTTGCTCGGCAGTGCAACTGGGAAAAAGGTCCCTGTGTGGCCATAAGCCGAGTTATACAGACTGGAGGCAGACCATCAAGTACAGTAAAACTGCTGCAGCTGTCCTGACTTCAGTGGAGCCATTGCCCATCTACATCAACCACCAAAGCACAGTGTGGACGGGAGGGAGATGAAGACTCTTGTCTTCCCCTGTCAGTCCCACTTCAGAACATAGAATTGAGTTGATATATGTATAGAAATGGGGCTGACTATGTCTGAGAAAGGCCTGAGACTACATCTGGACAGACATGGAGTCAGTTGTTGTCATTGTGCTGTCATAACAGCAGGGCTCAGCACAGCTCACAAGTGAAAATGCAGTAGAAGATTACATTAGCTGTAAAATAAGAAGAGAGGAGAAAGAAATTCAGCGAGGGGTCTGTCAACTCTGCATGTTGTAGTCCTAGATTAACAGGTTTATTGAGTGTGTCCATGATGTAATGGCTCTGCTCTCAACTTCTTTGTAAACTTTGTCAAAAGTTTCTGACTGTGACTAATGGGAAGCATGACATGTAATGATCCAGTCTTATAGTTAGTGTAGGCTGTTTGCTCAGATTACTAGACTTGCCCTTTACCAGGCTTTGATTTATGTGGACCTAATAAGAGAAGAGCAAGAACAGTCCTTTGTTTGAGCTTTGAAAGAAAGTGGATGTGTGGGACAATTTACAGCTTGTGCTTTGTTGCTGACAAGGGGTTTCATAAATTGAAATAAAAATATTCTCAAACACATGAAGCAAAAGGAAAATGCACTAAATTAAGAGTGCCTTTTAAATTAATGGCTATTGAGAAGAAGATACGAGTTGTTTTAGTTGATTCACAGTAATTATTAAGATCATATTTTGTGGCTGAGACACACAAACACAGCTTGATTGTTGCAACCTCTTATCTTGAGAGTACAAAGAAAGGTGTCTGTTCCAATCCAGCAAACACAGCTCTGACAGCCCTGGCAGTTCTCCACGTAGGTAAGCAAACACAGCATGGGCGAGCCCAGCAGAAGACAGGGAGCATAACACGACAGAGGGCTCTGTAAGATGCTTAGAGGGAAAATATATTAACAACGTGCCTGAAGGAAATTTTTTGCTGTCCTTAAAAGTGTTTTTTAGATTGCCACAAGCATATGAAAAAAGATCTTGGTGGGTTGGGGATTTTGGAATTGACATCATAATTTGCAAATGAAAGAATATTTCCTAGCCTGTTGGATTTTTTCAATGCTCACATGAACTCAAAAGAACATCTTGTACTGTAATTCTGATTTATTTTACACATATTTCTAATTACCTGTGGATTTACTAGGGTATGCATAACGATCTGTTCCTTCCTCCTCTTCTAGACTTTGACACTTGCTCAGCAAGAGTCAGCATTTACACAAGAGTGTATTAGCTTTCACCAATTTTATAAGATTTTTGTTTAAAGTAGAAACTAGTGGCAATTTGTTGGTACAGTTACCAGAAGACTGGTAAGTAAAAAAGACCTCATATGGGCTATTTGTTTTGTTATGTATTTTTTCACATTTTTAAAGTAGATTTTTGCCTATTACTCTACTAGGCATATGTTCCATTATTAGTATTAATAATTTTTATTTTGGCAACAGAACATCCTTTTAAAGCATCTTCAAAAGAGCTGGAATTTAGAACCTTCGACACTTTTCCATCCGTTAAAGCCAATCCCTTGTTATAGCTGACACTCATCCACATGCTTCTCTCTCATATGACTTCTTTCATATCCTGATCCACCTAATTTTTTTTTATTTTTAAAATTTTTTGGTCCTGTTTCTTGCTGGAAACCTGACCAAGACCATCACTCTTCTGATAGGAATTTTCTGATTTCTGGGAGAAATGTATCCCTGGCTAATTTACACCCAACTGTTGTGCCAATAGCATTCTTTAATGTAGGTAAGTAGGTTTTTTCCTAGGTTCTTAAACTTCATTCTGTATTTAGAGAACGATCTTACCTCCTTGTTGTTCATTTTGTTAATGGTTTCTTTCCCAAAGATATTCTACCAGATTCTGTGTCTGTCCAGCTTTGAATTAGGAGTGAGCAAATTGTGCCCAAGGTGTGCATCTTAGCAAAGTGACATTAATGCTTACTTATTTCTTTTGGGAACACCTCACTTCATGCATTAGTGACTGCTTCTCCTTTTTTCACATCTGAAGCCCACTGGTTGTTCATAGCAAACATCAGCTCTTTTTCCCTTCCATTTCCAGTGGTGGAGACCCAAAGAATGCCATTAATCTCTGGCAGAAAATCCGATTATTTCTTAAGTGCATGACCTTGTGCTTTGTGTGTTTGATCCTTTCCTTAGTTTTCCCGATCTTCATCTTTATTTGTGATGCTTCTGGCTGTCACATCAGCAAATGTTCTTAAAAGATTTCTAGTGGACCATGACACTGCTGTGGTCAGCAGCAAAAATGTTTAATAAGATTGGCTCATTGGCAGAACTAGTATTCCTTCTGGCCAGTTACTTCTCTTTCTGTTTTCCACTGAGAGGTTGAACCTTGGGGGTTCAATTCACATCTCAGCAGGAGTCAGGATCTCAATGCTGTCATCCCAAGCCCGGTGCCAGTCCTGATCTACCAAGCAGAATCAGCCCTTCAGCTGTCATTGACACTCGCTGGACGATCCATGTTCCTGACCATACACCATACATGTCAGACAAATGCTCCAGTGAATGGAGTCCCCCCTCCCCGCGATAGACAGGTGATGGTGTATTATATATTTCAACTGTTATATAAAAATTGTAGATTATTTTGTTCTTATTTAGTGCTCTGTTGCTGATCCATTTGATTTTATATATATATATATATTTTTTT